>NC_056729.1:761677881-761705381 GCF_019279795.1 Protopterus annectens | reverse complement strand
CTTCTCCTTGACTTATCCAAAGCATTCAACACCATCTCCCATCACTTACTCCTATCCCAGCTGTCCCATCTCAACCTTTCCCCCTCTACCATAAACTGTTTCTCCAGCTATCTCTCAAACCATCAACAGGCTGTTAAGTGGAAAATTCTACCTCTTCCTACCTCCATACTCTAGCAGGTGCACCCCAAGGCTCTATCCTGGGTCCCCTTATATTTAGCATCGTTATTAACAACTTCCATCACTGTCTCCCAAATGCCAATCTTCTTGTCCAATATGCCGATGACTCTACCACTATCTGTTCTGCAAATCACTCCCCAAACTCATACAAATAACTCAGGACACCTTCTCTAGTACCGAAACTTGGATGCTAAGCAATCACCTAGCTCTCAATGCAACCAAAACTAAAATCATGTTATTTACTCCATCAAAAACACCAAAATTGACAAAAGTTCCTTCACTGTAGTCAGCCAAAACAAGAATCCCATCAAAATAGTCCCCCATACCAAGTTACTAGGTGTCCTTATCGATGAACAACTAAAGTTTGACATCCACATACATACTAATATCAATAAAACTCACCAGAAGCACGGTATGCTCTGTTGACATAATTGTTACCTCACCCCCTCAACCAAGCATACCCTTGCTGCCATTTACCTCCTTCCCTCTCTTGTGTATGGTGCTCCTCTCCTAACTAACATGCAATCCTCCCTAAAGACAAAACTTGAATCCTGTTATAATAAGATCTCTAAGTTTGCTGCCAGTTCTAAGTCCTACTCTCACACAGTGATGCCCTACACTCCTTGAATTGGATAGAACTCCCCAACTATCCTTCTTACATTTATCTCTCAGCTGTCCATAATCTCATATGCAGGCCCACTAACTGCCCCTCCCTCTCCTCCATACTCTCCCTGCATAGTCCTGATAGATCACTCAGATCCAAAAATCAGAATGTCCTTGAAGTATACAAACCCTCACATATGCCTGGGCAACTTCTACTGTTATTCTCCCTAGCATGCAAATGGGACTCACTCCCACCCCACATCTGAATTACCCAGAACCACTCTCATTTTAAGACTTTACTTCATTCCTATCTCTCATCTAAATGGGAATGCTCCTGCTCTCATCCTTCCTAACTTCCACCTCACCTCACAACCACCCCTTCTAGATTTCCTCACTAATCTAGATCTACCCCCTGCTACACTCTCCTTACTATTTTCCCACTATAACACTTCCTTATTTGTCTTCTTACTGTAGGCAAGAGCATACCTTGAACTACAAAATGCTTTGTTATCCCATCTACCCACTGAAAAATATGTCATTCCATTTAGCACAATGTTTTTATTTTTCAGTATCTCTCTGTGTTATATAATGCAATATTTTTGTGAGCTTTTGTATTTTTTCAATATCTCTGTTTTTTATATAATGTAATATTTTTATGAGCTTTTATACTTTTTAATTTTTTAGAACTGCTTATGGAACTTTTGTCCCTGGGCCTCCATTGAAAAAGGGCTCTTTTAGACCTAATTGACTTTCCCAGTTAACAAACTGCAAATAAATAAATTAATACAACTCACAGTAATTTTTCAAGGAATTAGAATAGATGGCATTCTCAAACATGACCAGCATATACTGCACACCAGAAACTAAGCTCCCTTTTTAATTTCTCCAAGTCTTTTGTGTTTCTAATACCATGCCAGGAATAGACTCCATTCCTAAGTCAAAGTATGATTAAAGTTCATGAAATTAGCATTGTTTCCATCTTTAATGTCAGTCAGAAGTGCTCTTCACAGCACCCACAATGTGCCCATTAATGACTCCTTCTGCAATTCATAGAGGGTTACATGCATTGGTAACATATCTAAATAGGATTGTAGATTTTTTTTTATAAGACCCTTTGCTCCACCTACTATTGGAACTGTCTGGGTATCTTTCTTCTGCACTGCTCTCATTTCTGCCTGCAAATCCTGATATTTTACGACTTTGTGTCTCTCTCTATGTAAGACACTGTAGTCACTGGGTGTGGCAATTTCAATGATCAATGATACTTTTCTTTTCATAGACCACTATATCCATTTTTTTAGCATCTATCATTTGAACTGTTGGTAAAGGGTGATCCCATGTGATGTAGACTTCATCATTTTCTATGATGCTTTGCTGCTCATGATTCCAGTGTTTTTCAGCTACTTCAGTACCATAATGTTTACACAATCCCCAGTGGAACAGTCTTGCCACATTATTATGCCTTTCAGTATACAGTCCTTCTGCCATTATATGTCACAACCAGCAACAAGGTGTGCAACTGTTTCCAATTCTGTTTTACAAAACCTACATTTGTCTGCTTCATGCATATGTTTAATTGACTTTGTAAAACAATGTGTACATATCCCACTATCTTGGGCTGCCAATATTAACCTTTCATCTCTTGGTCTGAAATTGCCTCTCCTTAACCATTCCTGCATTTGATCCTGATTGACATGAGGTTCTTCCAGAAGTTTTCTGTACTTCCAACTATATTTATGCATTTTCCACATTTCTTGCCTTGTCATCTGGTCCTTCACCTTATATTCTTTCTCTTGTTTTTTTAGAACATTCAGTTTTTGCCTGATTATTATCTACTTATGGTTTGATTTCTATTTTTGCTTGACGCCGATATGCTTCTGTTAGACTAAACAGAGAACTCATCTTAGATTTATTCTCCTCATGTTTCAAAACTTTCACTATGTTTGGGTCTTTTGACGTCAGCAGATATGTGTGCAATCCCACGATTGCACATCTCTACATGTAATCAATTTCAAGGAGGCCCGTCCCTCCTTTGGAATGGGGAATATATAATCTTGGTATGCACTGATTTTTATAAATCATTTGATGAACATGAAGCGGGTGGGAGGTTGGCGTAGTGGTTAAGGTGCTTACCTTTGAAACACAAGGTGCAGGGTTTGATTCTGTCTTGGGGTAATTGGCTAGGCTTAAAATGGCCCGCAAGGGAAGTTAGCCTAGTATGAACCTATGAACCTATTCTCTCTTCATCCTACTTGTTTTCCTGTCTAATCTATCCAACATGTTTTGGGGCCAGTCAATCACTCCAAAACTGTAAGTTAGGACAGGAAGACCACATTGGTTTATAGGTTGAATTTTCTTCCTAGATGTCAATGCTCTTTTCAGGATTAATTTAAGTCTTCTAAAGTATTCCATACCAAGTTTTATTTGCATTTGTTCAAATTTTATTGTTGATCTTTTATCAATTCCCAAATATTTATATGCTCCCTCTTGTTCAAGTTATTTTATATCACATTCTTGTCCCAAACTGATGTTTTCCTGGTGCTGCAGTTTTCTTGCTTTAAAGGTTGCTTTTGCACATTTATCAAGGCCGAATGACATTCTTATATCATCTGAAAAAGTTTTGACAACTTGCAGTTGTGCTTTCAGTTCCTCATCTGATGAGCTATACAGTTTTTGAAGAAATGTATCCACTGAAGAATGTATCTCTTTCTTTTCTGAAGAAATGTCACTGAAGAAAATGTCCAAAAGTGACCAGACAAACTCCATACTACTTTATCTGTTATACTTTATTTGTCTCTGAACAAATTCTTGCCAAGCAGTTAATTCTGTCAGAGCTATTTCAATTCTATTATAACACAGCTAGACAAATGAATAGACTAAGGCACACATAGTCTAAAATGTCACCACTAAGTGAAACATACTGTCCAGTTTATATACTCTTTTCAACCAATGTTATTTTTAATGTTCTTGTGACTTGTTCTTCTGGTTTCTGTCTGTGTCATGAAAAAGTCCATTGTTATTTTCATGCCCTTTTTTGGCCCTCGCTGTATCTGAAGACTTCACAAAAGTCTCTCCACGTCATCTTTGTGTCACTTGACCTGTCTACATTGTATTTATTTATTTATTTCTGCATCTGAAAGCCAAGAAATCCAACTTCCTTTTT
Source organism: Protopterus annectens (assembly GCF_019279795.1). Lineage (NCBI taxonomy): Eukaryota > Metazoa > Chordata > Ceratodontiformes > Protopteridae > Protopterus > Protopterus annectens. The sequence goes on along the minus strand of NC_056729.1, from coordinate 761,701,438 downwards.
TTCTATAACAGGATGCATTTACAGTAATGCCCACAGCTATATGTTATTAATATCTAAGCTGATCATAACTGTTCTTGCAAACAAGCATATTATTTTGAAAACTGCTGTTTGGCATTGCACATTTCCTTTTACTGTACACACAGTATATTGGGGAAAAGCATTTTAATTAACACAATATCTATCAATTCTCACTTTTTTATTTAAGACCCATGAAAATTGTAAGACAATTTACAACAGAATATGATTTTTAGTACTTTTAATCCCTTGGTCTATTGCAACATACGCATCCCTTGCATTTAATGTTATTTCTTTAAAGAGTGTTACATTACCAACAACTGTTACTTGATTAATACTTTTATTAACACAAATCTTATAATAATGATATGAGCAATTAATGCGGAAGTTGTAGTACCCCATCATAGACACTTAGCCATTATTACTTATCTATTTTTAACTGTTTTTATGCTTTCTTAAACAAGTTGTCAGTCTTGCAGTTACACACAAGCATTTCAAAATCTTGTTGTTAACCCTTGCTTTACAAGGCAAAACCTTGTATTAGCAACAAGCATATTTCTTTTGCACTGCATAATTTCATTATTGCATTGGGAAAAGAATATTTAAAAAAAGCAATTTGCAGGAAAATGTGATCCTCTGTACTTAATAGCCTTTCTTCATTGTTAACAACAGTTACTTGTTTGACAGTTTTATAACACATTTGCTCTGTTACATCTGACAACTTAACTTTCCATAACTTTCCGTATTGCCTTAGTGGCACTATACCAGTGAAAAATCCAGTTTCTGAAATAATACCATTTCCTATGTCCAGCTGTTTTAAAATCTTTTCCTATTTTTTTTTTTTTTTTTTTTTTTTTTTTTTATCATGAACCTCCTTTTTTTCTGGTGATTTTTTACCATGTCCTCTGGTAATGTGTGAGTAATTTTCATTACTGGAACTGCATACTCTATGTAACAGAATGTCTTCTCTTTCATTTCTTCCTTAAAAGAAGTATTATGTGTTAACTCCCAAAGCTTTTTTACATGACCATAGTTCTTTTGAAAACAGAGTATCCCTTTTTCTAATATTCATCAACTTTAAATGTTTTTTATGGCTGATTGTTTTGCAACTCTACTTTCATAAGATTTTTTAAACATAAAACCTGTATGTGTAACCTCTACAGGGACTGCATGTAATGGCATTTTTCCCTCTGTAAGGAATGTGGCTAAAAACTCAACAATTTGACTTGTCACATGCCTTTGCAAATAAATTTTGCATGTCCAAAATATATTGAAAAAAGGTATCCGATTATGATGTCCTTCTTCTCATAATTTATTATATCTGAGTATCTCTCCCCATTTTTTTCTTTGAAACTGTTTAAGATTGCCTTGTCTTGTTCATAGATTGCTATTATAGAAACAAATTTAAACTTTTTAAGGCTAACAGACTGTTACTGTACTGATACTGTTTGACTGTTATTAACTTACACTGATTTTTATGAACCAACATGGTGTGCTGCTTTTGCTTGGATTTTTATTAGCTGAAAAATGATATTTGTAATGACTCTGTACTTTGCTACCTGTATGTATTGTTGTGTATTATTACCCGGATGGCAGTTACTCCAGTTTGACTAATGATGTTTTTGCTGTACTAGTTTGTTTATAAGACTGTTTTCTGTTTTATGTAATACATTCTTTTGAAAATATGACATTACAGTAACTGTTTTTTATCAATATTGATCCTGTTTGCTGTATGCATAATCTGCCTTTGGAGACATACTGTACTTTTAATGTGGGGGGGTTGACCCTCTCTTGTTACTATAGAACCTTTTGTCATTTACGATTTGTCATAGGTACTGCCTTAAATGTTACTCCATTTCCAGACATAGATGTGGACTTACATACCCAACATTTAATTGCATTGTTTAGTTTTGCATATACCATTTGCATTACTGTAAATGTATTTATTGTATTTATATTAACTTTAACTTTACACTGTATCTGTATTAACTTTATTTTAAATCTGTATGGTTCTAGGTTATGTCTGTGTTTATTTTGAATCTGCCCTAGCTTATTAAACCAGTAAAGTATTTTTCTGTCTTTTACTGTCCACTTTGTTTAATTAATTAATATTGAGTTTTGTATACTAACATTGTCTTCCATTGCTTTAAAAGATCCCTGTACTTTGCTGCCAACTGATAACCTGTATTTTGTTAATTTGTTGCTTTAATGCCTATTGCCTGCCATGATCTGGCATTTCATAGGGTATACTTTATTTTTATGTATCCCTCTGTGTTTGTTCCTGTGACTGATCGTCCCTTAATGTATTTTCTTTATCTTGATTTATTTCACTATTTTTGGGTTTGAAGAAGCACTATTATCTGCATCCCTTTTGTATTTGACTTTTCTTTCATTTTTTGTAATATGTACAATTCTTTTTAATGTGGCCTATTTTCTTACAAGTAAAGCATATTACCTGTTTTTCTGAACTTTGCTGTATATCTGTCTGTAACCCTCGTGGAGCAGAAGCTGCTCCTGTTCCCCCTGTGTTTGTTTTATATCAGGCCATGCATTACATCCCCTTCCTTTCACCACGTAGTCTACAAGTTATTTTTGTACATTTCCTGTGTGCATCTGCAATACTGCGTACTTTTTATCAGACCGTGTATTACATCCCCTTCCTTTCACCATGCAGTCTACAAGCTGTTTTTGTACATTTCCTATGTGCACCTGCAATACTGCATACTTTTTTAAACTGTCTAGCACTCTGGCTTAATCTCTGAGTCTGTATATGTCTGTCAGGCAGAAACTGATTTTAAAACTGCATATGCATTTTGCAGAATGTCATTAGCTGTCTGAAGGAATTGCTTTAACATAACATTTTGCCTGACCAAAACATTATTTTGTTTTTTTCTGTCATGCTATTTAGACTGTTTGTAAAACAGTTACATGAGTCTAGACACTCACCTGTTTTAACTGCTTGCTTTGCTTTGCCATTTGCCAAAGCATTTACTGTAGCCTTTCCTGTATATTTTTTATGTGCTTTGATTTTGACAATACTAAACTTTCCCTGTAAATCATTTTGGGAATGAATGCCTATAACTCTCGTACTGGAGCATATTTCAGGGGTTTGCCAACACTGTTGATAATTCCCGTTTCCCTTTCTGACCCAAACTGGCATGTGTAAATGCAAAAAAAAAAATTAAATAAAGCATTATTTGAAATAGACCAGTGCATGTCAACCATTGTTTATATGCCAACATATTGAAACAAAATTATTATTTTGTCTTGCCACTGAGGCAGAGTCTGTAATAAACAAGACTATTGATATACATCAGGAGGAGAAATAACTGTTATTTCTGCTGAACCCTGCCCAATGTAAATATTTCTGGGCTTCTTTTAACTATCTTGTCAGATTAACCTCTGTAGTTTGTGCCCTTAGTAAATGTTGTTGGGCTCTATCTGATTGTTACGTTAAACCAAAAATGCCATTATGTAAAGCCTGAATGCTATGCTGAGTCTGTTCCTCTAAATGGCATTATTGTCCCTTACTACTGTCTCTAGGGAAATTTTGAAAAGCTGTGAAAACCTTTTCTTTAAAAGGTTAATATTGATAGCACAATGTACTATGTTAGAACTTTCTTGTTTTTGTGCATTTGCAATATTTACTATAAATAACATGTTTATGTAGTCTATTACATTACTAACAATAATTGTATACACTTGTACTGTATGAGATGTAGGTGACTGCAGAAGGTACATTTAACTGTTGCTTATGTGAAGAACTAACAATGCTAGAATCAAACAGATTGTTTATCAGAATAGGATATATCTTAATGTATGGCTTGCATACTAGACTACTGTGACAAGATAGACAGAAGTTAGGAAAGTTACTTCCACATAAAAAACAGTCTTTATGAATTGCTGTACATTTTGTGTATGGATTATAGGCATTTATGCATTTACAAACACAACTGTTATCTAATGTCTGAACATCAAACATTTTAGATTTACATTTTATGTCTAACACAGAAGGTTGAACCATATAAATTTATATATACAATATGTGGGCACTGTAAAGTTAACTGTCTGTACTTGCATCCATGTTATAACTGTGAAGAAAGTACCATAATTTATGCAGAAGGCAAGCAGGTGATCAGGCTGGTCAATCTGGAAAAGGACAATGTTTCTCTACAGACGAATTGTAGGTGGTCTGACACAGGACAGCTTCCACGGCCGTGCTCTGTGTCCACCAACGAAGTACTGGAACTAGAACTGTTTCTCTGTTAAAGCACTGGAACTGTCAGTCTGTTGAACTAACGTAGTAAGTAGTAGGGATCCCTCTGTAATATTAACTGCTGGTAACAGATATATGGTCACAGTCACTGGCCAAGGCTCACCACTGAAGAAATGTTGCCACTGAAGAATGTATCTCTTTCTTTTCTGAAGAAACGTCAATGAAGAAAATGTCCAAAAGTGACCAGACAAACTCTGTACTACTTTATCTGTTATACTTTATTTGTCTCAGAACAAATTCTTGCCAAACAGTTAATTCTGTCAGAGCTATCACAATTCTATTATAACACAACTAGACAGATGTATAGACTAAGACACACACAGTCTAAAACATCACCACTAAATGAAACATACTGTCCAGTTTATATACTCTTTTCAACCAATGTTATTTTTAATGTCCTTGTGACTTGTTCTTCTGGTTTCTGTCTGTGTCATGAAAAAGTCCATGGTTATTTTCATGCCCTTTTTTGGTCCTCACTGTATTTAAAAACTTCACAAAAGTCTATCCACGTCATCTTTGTGTCACTTGACCTGTCTGCATTTTATTTATTTATTTATTTCTGCATCTGAAAGCCAAGAAAGTCAACTTCCTTTTTTTCTATAACAGGATGCATTTACAGTAATGCCCACAGCTATATGTTATTAATATCTACGCTGAACATAACTGTTCTTGCAAAGCAAGCATATTATTTTGAAAACTGCTGTTTGGCCTTGCACATTTCCTTTCACTGTACACACAATATATTGGGGAAAAGCATTTTAATTTACACAATATCTATCAGTTTTAAATCATTGACAGAGAGAAGATGAGAAGTCTTTATACTTTGTTGTTTTCCAGGAGCCAAATTATAGCCATGTCCTAAGCTGTTAAATAGACAGCCTAATGGGTTAAGGTCCAGACAGAATAGCAGCTGTGACAAAGCATCACCTTGGAATATCCCCCTTTGAATTTTTATCCCTGGGATAATAATTTGTCTTTTATCATGGCTTAATTGCAAAGTGGTTTGCCACTGTTTCATGGTCACTGTAATGTAGACGATCAGTATAGGTGTCTGTTATACATTTTTAAACACTCTTTTATCCACGAATGTGGGATACTATCAAATGCTTTTTTGTAGTCGGTCTATGCCACACTTAGATTCTTCCCTTTTTTACAGTTCTCTAGTATGACTTTATTTAATAACAAATGATCCTTTGTTCCATATGACTTTCTTTTATTGCCCTTTTGTTCTATTGCCATAATTGAGTTCTCTTCTAAATGACTACAAACTCTATCAGCATAATTTCCAGTGTATAGTGTATAGGTCGTTGGAAGGCAAGTTATTGGTCTATAATTTTTAGGGTAGCTTGCAGGTTCGGTCTTAAGTAGGAGCATTGTTTTTCCTGTTGTTAGCCAGGTTGGTGTCTGTTCAGGGTGCGCATATAAACAGTTCTTAGTCATGGCTAAATCTTTGTGCAAAGATGTTAATATTTTTAGCCAGAGGTTAGGTACTGCATCTGCGCCTGTGTTTTTTCAGTTAGAGGCTTTTCTTAACTTTGCTTTAATCTCTGTGGTTCTTACTTCATCCCATTTCATATCCTGTATCTTTAAACTTCTTATTTTTTCTTTTACTTCTACTTATATCTACTTTTTTTCTTTTTTGGCAGTCTTTCAATTCCTTTTACCTTGTTTCCAAATTCTCTATAAAACATTTTTTGGTCATCAGTAAATTGCTTTTTTTGTACTTTTCCTTTATATTTATCTTAATTAAGTCTAACCCCAGGATTCATGAAGCTTGCGCCAGGCACAGGCATAGCATAGGTGGTATAACGCCAAATATGGCCATCGAGCGATTCAGGTATGATCCAATTCCATGTGCACTACCGGCGTATGCCAGAACTGCGCAGCCCCTGGCGTAGGTATGCTAATCACCCCATGTGCAGTGTCGCACCATGCAAATGAAGGCATATAGCGATTCATGAAGTGGTGCAGGCGTAGCGTAAGCCCACGGAAATGTAAACCAAAAAACACGGTTTACATTTTCCCAAACAGAACATCGGAGCTATGGAAGAGGGCCAGACCCAGGTATCACAACGTTAACATATGCCAATGGCGAAATACACAGCCAATGGCATAAGAAAAGATGCACAACACGTAAATAACAACATTTAATGTCATGTCCACAGTAACGCACAGCACAACCGCAGGGCATGTGTGCGGAAGCTGTAACATAAAGAAATAATATAAAATGTCATAAAATCGCAACGTAATAGAAATCAGGTTTACAGCATAATACACAATGGTAGGGATGGAACACCACAACCAAGGTGCAAGGGTTGCTAAGGGCCTGCGATAGTGTTTGGCGCGGTAACTATGAATTAGTAGTCAATGCCATGCAAATGAGGCAGATAATACTGAATCGCAAATGTCCCGCCGGATGAAGGTTGTACCATACGGCGCAGCGGTATAACACCGAGGAGTGGCTCAGAGGAGATACATGACATCAGCAGAGGGGTGTGCCACCGTAGCAGTAAGCACATTGGAGCATTGCAAATCTGGCCTGTCCATTGCTAAGCAAAGCTGCAGGACAGGGGTGGGGAGGAATCGTTTAGCTGAAAGCACACATGGTGCCCAAAAGCGCATGTGTACGAGGATGAAAACATGCCCAAAACCCAGTAATCAGACGCACGCGCCACAAACAATAGCAGAAACAGGAAGGTCAGGGGAAGAAAAGAAGGAAATGTGGAATTAGGGTAATTGGAGTACTAATGAGCAATCAACACCAATCAACCCACGAAGGCCAATCGACAGCAGCTGACAAGTCTGCTTGCAGAAACCTGCAAAACAGGATAGGGGAGGCATTGGAATGCAAAGAAAGGAGGGGAGGTATTGGATTGCAAAGATAGGAGACCTGACACAGCAGAGCAAAGCAAACCGACAGCAGACCGGCAGTAGCACACATAACGCAAGATACGCCAGGTCCAGGAAAGTACAAATGAAAGTAGGCTGCAGGATGCACGCCAGAAAATGGTAGGTGCAACTTGCAGAAATGTAAAGGGAAGGTCAAGAGGTAATCCACGGCAGGCAAATGTAATTCAACACCAAAGGCACCACAATAGTAGTTCCGCAGTAAAACACATAAGATAACCTGTAGCTACGATCGTACATACACACCCTATGACATCATCGGTGTTCACAGCACAATAGTATAAAGTGTGAAAGCACCCAACACACACCTGTGTATTCCCAAACACTGCACCATAGGTGTAAACACACAGGAACTTTTAAAATGTACATGTTGGGAGCTGCCATAGCTGTGATTCATCAGCATGTGTTAGAGACTGACGGTGTTGTGGAGGATGATGCCGACAACCACCGCAGGCCTCGGAGGAGAAGGAGAGTGTTCAGACCAAGGGTAACCTACCAGGGGCTACATGACCTGGAGATAGTAGAGCATTACAGGGTGGACAGGGACATCTTACAGCAAATAGTGGAGCTGTGCCGGCCATGCCTGAGAACCAGAAACAACAGAGGGGAACCCATCCCAGTGGACACGAAGGTATGTGTAAGCCTGCGAATACTGGCCACAGGTACCTTTCAAAGGCCAACTGGAGATATAATGGGTATCTCACAGGCATCAGCATCCAGGGTACTACATCAGTTCCTGGATGCCATGTTACCACATGCCAATGAGCAGATATACTTCCCCAGAACTCAGGAGGAGTTGGCCAGCAATATGCGCCACTTCCACCGTGTGGCACAATACCCGGAGGTACTGGATGCGATAGACTGCACGCACATACAAATCAAGTCACCACCCAGTGAGCAGGGTAGGTGCTACATAAACCGCAAGGGATTCCACTCCATCAACTGCCAGGTCGTGTGCAATGCCCAGGGCATTATCATGGATGTGTGTGCTGGCAGCCCTGGAAGCTACCATGACTCCCATATCTGGCATGCCTCAAAGCTGTATCAGGTATTTGTCAATGGGGACATCCCACATGGCCATCTCGTGGGGGATGCTGGCTATGCACTGGAGCCGTGGATGATGACTCCCATCAGAAATGCACACACACCCATGCAAGAATGCCATAATGAGGCACACGCACAAACCAGAATCATCATAGAGCGTGTGTTTGGGATGCTGAAATCATGGTTCCGGTGCTTGGATACATCTGGTGGAGCCTTGCAGTACTCTCCAGGCATGTGTGCCCACATCGTCATAGTATGTGCCATGCTACATAATATGATCCTGCGGAAGCAGCTGCAGCAGGGACAAAATGGTGAAGGCCCTCATAGCCCACCGCAATTGCCAAGGCCATTACAGGCACAGAGGGATTCAGACCATGAACACACTGTGCCAGCCCCAGTAGGCAGATGGAGGCGTGCCCAATATGCCTACACCTTGGCAAAGAGGGAACGTATAGCACATACTCTGACAGTGTAGGCCCCTACGGACTGACACCTCTCCACCTGCACACACAGTAAAATGGATGGCACACAAACATGACCACCTGTAAATTGTAATGTATAGGTGGCCCAATGTGTGACTCCTACATAGGCAGCCCTCAAACATTGTAAACACAACAGCCAGTGGAACACGGAATGCCAACACCTGAACAGTACATGAGTCTTACAGCATATGGTGGTGCTGTGTGCCTGTCACGTTCCCCGCCAGATATATATATATATATATATATATATATATATATATGTACACATATGCATATATATAATACAGATAGAAAGGGCAATAGAGGGATATATGGTGATATAGATGGATTCAGCGATATCTGCAAATATAATAGATAGTTCAACGACATTCATAACATCTTGGAGGTACAAATAAATAGGATACCGCCAACCATGGAATGTGTAACATACCGACATGCGTAACCACGAGGCTGAAAGACCGATAGAACACAGTACTGGAACAGTACATCCGCGAGTAATAGTATGATGATATGAAGGGACAGTTAGTCACCGCTGCCGGTGTCGCGGTCCACGTAGGTACTGTGTTCAACTGTGTCTGTGAGTGCCGTAGTCTGTGTAAGTGTGCATTGAGGGTGCCGTGTGCATCTCTGTGTGACTGTAATGTGTGTGTGTGTCCGCAACATGTGTTTGTTAGTGCCAAGTCAGAGGCAGATCAGTACGGTAGGTGTGGGTATAGCTAGCCGTAGGCATACTGTTACTACCTGTCCCACAGTAGGAGGGACAGCCCCACCCTGGGCAGGTGTGTCCTGACATAAAACAGTACAAAGGGCAAATGTCCGAGATGGTAGGACATAAATATGTCCCATATATAATGTAACAGTCGTATTTAATAGTTATGCCTGTATGTAAGAAACTTAAATGTTACATGCAATATGATAAGTAGCCAAAGTCACACAACAATAGGTATGTAGTGAGGATAAAAGTATGTGCTAACCTGTGTACTGACCATGGCTACGTGTTGGCCTGTAAACACCGCTTTGTGTCCAGCAAGTGTCCAACAATGACCATATGAAAAGGTGGCAACCCATGGCAAACAGGCTCTTTTAACAACACAACCACAATGACTGCAAATATCTGGGACAGAAATACAAGGGATAGCTGTCACTTACACATATCCCTTGATATATCGCTGCAATTACGGAGGTATACAAGTAGCAAGCTCACCTGCAGACGATATAGAAACCAATTAACAATGGCCCAACGTACAATCCCGTAACATAAGTCTACTAACTGTTAGCTCTCTAATTAGGGATGGAGCCCACACACATATATACGGATTATGTAGAAATGCAAGGCCCACAAACCTGTATATGTTACGTACAACCACCGACATCCCCCACACTAGAAACTAAAGCAATACAGACTGTAATAGCAGCACAAACATCCAGTCAGTCAATTACATCTGCAGAACCCTCAACATACCATGTGAGAGACACAATTAAAGGCGTCATGCAAAATTGCAGGCGTTGTATAATGGAACAAACAGCCATGTTACAGGTTTTGATTGCAATACTCCATTATCAGATGTTGGGATGACAGGTACACCCACATGTTGAACCAAATACTCTACCTGTCACACACAATCCACGGGGGACATGAATCCAAACTATACTTGTCTCCATGCATAGCAGTTGCAGTTACACATAACAAAACACAATACAGACCGTCTCCCCGAAGGTAGGGCAAATAGGCAACGCCCAAGTGGAGAATCCAATTATACCCCACTGTCGCCGTGTAATTGGCGAATGGAGTAGCTGCACAGCTGATATGCAAGTAATTAGTCACTCAGGAACACCAATTGGCGGGATGAATCCACATGTTTCAGGTATCGACGTATATAAGGATGACTTGCCAGACATTCAAACCGTATGCTCATACCGAATAACAGTTGAAACACTGTGAGAGAGATAGAAACGAAATGCCGTAACGACAACAAGGTATGTAGAATGCCCGATATGTAAGGTTATGTATAGCATGATCTGTATTAATTAGTTTTACTGTATGTATAGCCTGGTTTGCATTAATTAAACGTGTCCGCAATGCATAAAGTGGGGAAAGGTATTTATGTAGTGATGTCTTGCTGAGCATACTAACGCTTGTAGAAACTGTGCGTCCAGCAGTGGGACACAAGGTACACAGCACAGACACCACAAGGGATGCTACATGAGGGCGTTAAACAGAACAATGCCATACAACCCGCCGTCAGTGGTAGGGTATGTCCAACAAGGACGTGCCATAGCAGGGGATAGTATATGTTGATATACTGTCACAGCACGCATGTGTATGGGCATATAACGTTAATGACATATGTAAGGTGGTCCCGCTGTGCAAGTATGCTTTGCATTATGGGATACTATGTGAAATATGTGTAATGTATAGTATTATAGGTAGATATGACAGATATTCTACACAGCATAACAGGCATATCATGCATACCACAGGTATGCTCTATTGGTATGTACAATAACAGGATACATATGGCCTGTAGGTATGGGACATAGTAATAGCATGATAGCTAATCTAAATGGAAGGGCTACCAAGTAACCATGCACAAAGGACATGTAATAGCTTCACAGGTGCATAGTGGGGTACTATGCAGTCTGGCAAGTCCATGTGTAAGCACAACTACAGTGTTCACACTAGTGGCACCTCTCTAGGGTAGTGTCCTGTGAACAGCAGAGCCAGGTGTCACCTGCACCTCTGCACAGTACAGCCACTGCAGTGATCCCAGGCCTACATGTGTCTCCCAACCACCAAGGGAGGTATCACATGAACAGTGCTACTGAGTGTCCCTGCGTGATGTACATAGGACTTATGTTCCACAGCATGGTGAGTGTCCGGTTTGGGAATGTAACCCAGAAGCACATCCCACTCATTGTGGCATGTGTGCACATATCCATGAGCATGTTGCTCACAGTGGCCTCTGCTTATGTCGCGTATGAGGAGTATATCCAGCAATAATGTTGTGGACATGGGCCCTGTCTGATCAGCAGAGGTCACCCCTGAGTATGTAGTATGCAAATGTGTACAGATGTGGTGTCCGTAGTGCAGCCGCATATTTAAACTGTTGGAGCTCAGTAAACATCATGGCGTGTTAATGTTGTGGCATGTAAAGCTGTAGCTGTTGTGTAAGGTACACCCTAAATGGGGTGGTGTACCCTTGAATGTGTGTAGATGTCTTGAGTTCAGAGGTACAATGGGTGCCTATGTACCAGCTACACACCCAGTACAGATAGGTGTGGCCACGTAGAAGGATATCCACGCCACAGTGGCAATACGGTAACCACAGGAGTGGGTGCGACATATGTGTGTACTGCAAACATGTACAATGTGATATGTATGTAGGGGACTACCATCCATGTGATAGTCAGTGGGTGAATGGTGTAATGCAAAGGTGATGTGCATGCACCTTGTGTCATGCAGCTTGATGCCATGATAGTCATATTATGTATCTGTCACAGCGACACCCATATGGTTGGAGTCAGTATCAGCTGGTGGAGCAATCATGGCGCTTGGTATGTAGGGGTTTGAAAGCTAGGCAGGGAAAGTACCCTGTGCTAGCCTGTTCCACAGGGAAGCATATACTGAACATGAGGGGCCCTATGACTGAGGACCGTGGTATGCCAAATGTACCTGACATGTAGTAGGTACTATGGTATGCTGGCCTCACTGTGTGTCCTGTCCATGAGCCACATAGCATAACATCCTGAGACACAGGGTACGATGTGCAGGTGGATGTGTATGTTGTCAATACCAGAATGGGGAATGGTGCTGAAAGGCAATGAGAGGACAATGTAGGATGTGTGGACTCCTGTACCATCAGCAACTGCCCTGGTAACTGTATGAAAGGAGTCCACCATGTGTAGGGGCCATGCTCTGGCCTTAACAAGCCCAACCCGGGTGGCAGCAAAGGACAGGAGCCCAACAATGTCTCTGTGAATGACGTCCTTGATGATGTGCCCCATAGCCATGCAGAACAGTCCAGTCAGGTGTGTAGGACTATAGTCCCACTCGTGCAATGTGGTGCCACCTGTGTGTAGTGTGATAAATGCTGCTGTGTGCCATTCAGGGGCTACAATGTCTGAAACAAGGCTATTACTGAATATGGTGGCCTAGTGGGGAGACATGTAATTCAGAGGTTGGTGGACATCACAGCCTGGGACGTTGGAAGGTGACATGGGGCCAGTGTCCCAGGACATATAGAGTGTAGGTCAGTACTGTGTAGGTGTGACCACAGGGACACCACAATGTTCATGTATGGATTGCGGCCCTGTAGTGAGTGAGAGGGTGTAATGTCAGCATTGAATCCATCCTCCAGCATGTTGCCAACAACACCTGGGTCTGCAATGTTCCTGAGTGACTGTTGTATGTGACAGCAGATGTGGGTGTTGCCATCGAATACTGACATACCACCATAATGCCTGGTGGTACACTCCGGAATGTGTGGCAGTCATGTTTACATAGCTAGTCTTGGAATATGTGATGAGGGACCCTGTGGCCCCACCACGGCTGACCAGTGAGCCACCCACACATGGGAATGTACACCACTGTGCAACAGCCTACACCTGTTGTTGTACATCATATGTCCATGGAACATGACCACCAGAGTGGCACCTGTTATCTGGTGTGTACCATCATGGCTCTGTGTGGAATAGCATGATCCATGCAGTTGTGTACATGCTAATGAAGTGCACTGGGGTATGTGTCAGCATTTGTATGTGCATTGTCCATCTGCACGGGTGTCATGATGTTAACAACCGCTGTCAGCAGACATCTGTAGTAGGTGTTGTAGTACACATGTACTGTGTATGCTGTGATGGGTGTGTTGCCGGGATGTGGCTAACAAGGTCGATTAGCATATGTTCGAATCCACCAATGAGGGATAACCCCAGGTGTGTAACACCAGTCACATGGTGGTAGTGTTCATGCCAAGGGTAATGTAGGTCTTGGAGGTGGTGTGTATGGGTTGATCCAGCAGAGCGGAGGGTATGACTCATGGATGTGTCGGTACATGAGTGGCTATCCCAGTGAAGTGTGGGGTAGTGTCAGTCACACATCAGTAGTAGCTGTCTGAGGCCCACTGTCCACTATACCAACATAGAAGGTATGTTACCCATGGGGTATGATGTTGACTCTGTCGCTTGTTACAATGTGTATAGCGGTCCCGGACACAGTTAGTTGCACATGGAGCACCTCTGATGCATTGTGCTAAGTAACTTGCCAGGATGTGTGCAAAACATAGTGGGATATGGGAACCCCTCAGCTGTGGGTGTGCCGGTCCAGGTATGTGCCTGAAAGGTATGGTCTGTCTATAACCTGTCATTGCAGGTGTGCTCTGCAGAGCCTAGAGGCAGGTCCCAGTCACTGCAGAGATGTTTGAGTGGTGCATTATAAGGTGTGCCTTGCCTGCGTGCGTCACAGAGGAAGATGCAAGCATTGTGTCACATGACCCCATGTCGTGCCTGCCAGTTACCGCCCTGCCGGTGACAGTTATTGGAAACTGTGCAAGACAGGCAGTATAGAAGCAGCAAGAGCCTTACATGTGAGCTGTACTCCCAGGGCTGACAGGTGCAAGTCATCTGTGCCACAGCATTGTGTTTGACCAGGACAGTCATAGCGGACAGATACCACATGCCTGTGGAATGACAATAGGAGCATAGGCAACTGTTGAAGTGACACAGTCGGTCATTGTACAGTGGTATCGTGTCCGAACGAATGCAAAATGCTCCCCAGGGCTAGGCCCACACCCTCAGGGCTATAAGACTGGTGAGCTATTGCATGTCCCTGCACACGTAGTCTGTGAAGTGGCATCACAGGGCAGTCACACTAACATGGAGAATGACAGTCATATCGTACCTGGTGAGGTGTGGCATGGGTGCATAGGTTATGTTGCAGAAGCAGTTACCCGACAGCAAGATGTAAGTGACTAACGCCTTGTGTAGCCTGCTGTGTGGAACTGCAGTGTGACTCCCTACAGAGTCAGCTATGACTGGTGTGTTGTGAATGTTATAACTCACTATTGGCTGTATGTGATGGGCACACATGAGTCTGTGGGCTATAAGCTGGTGATGTTGTCTTCCACGATGGGTCCACCTCTGGTGACTACAGTGAGTATGGAGACGTACTGCACAAGTTGTCCTCGTAGGTGTGGCCAGTGGTGTAGATCATGTGAGACTATGTGATGGGTGGGGTGTGTTGCGAATGTTACACATCCCCAAATGACTGTCAGGTGCAGTCAGGGTTGGTGACAGCATTACCCCAGCCATAGCTGTCAACCTCCTGTCCCCAAACTGAGGAACATTAGCCCTCATACTGTGTGACAAATGGGCAAAACGTGGAACACTTACAACTGGCTTACTAACAGCGTCAACTAGGAAGGGCATATGATGGCTAAAATAGGCTGGTCTTACGTATAAAAAAGATATTCCAATGAATTAATATGATTCCCATCTATTTAGCCATGGCTAGCAGGTAAACTATTTACAACAATGAATGTGTGACAGACCCTTCCAATGTGGAACCTTGAGGAACATGCACCTTTTAGAACCCCAAATGAGGTACGTTCCTCGTAATGAGGTACACCTGAGAGCTATGCCCCAGCACGGCTGCAGAAGTGCATCCCCCACAGGCTGTAGTGCCGTATGTTGGGAGGTGAGCATTGAATGTGTACATGAGACAATTGCTCTATTGCCACATGTACGACATATCCCTCATATAGACAGGCAGTAGCACTGGTACGTGACAGTTGGACATGCCTGTATATACAACCATGTCCCACAGGATATGTGCGTTACGTGTGTACAACAGCTGTCGTACCTTAAGCAAGCTGGGAAGTGTAGGACAGCCAGTGTACCTGTGGGAAATGGTGTGGAATGGGCGCTATAGTAATCAGTAGCTCATGACATGCTCACAAGTTCTGAACAAGTGCCTAGCATGACCATACAATACAGATAGGGTGTTGGATAATATCAACCCACAAGTGGTGATGACAGTCATTTAGGGTGGCACCGCACTATAACCCTGCTGAGTATGGTGTGCATGTCCATGAACCATTAGCACTGTAGATGTTAGCAGTACAGATGTACAAGACAGCACGGATATTTGATTACAAATACCTTTGCATGTCACAGGAGTGTTCCACCAGTGGCCTGTTGACAGACTCACAACTACAAAAGGTGCAAGAGTGACATGTGCACAGCACACCAGTGCCAGCTACAGTAGAACAGGGTTAATGTGTTGTACCCCACCCTCATTGTAGCCCATACCACACAGACAAATGTTAGGCATCTGTGTATGTAAGGCTGTGAATGGCCATGACCTATCAGTATAGCTGTGTCAGTGTTGTGAACAACATACAGAATGGGCTGTGTGGGTGAGGTGTGTGACATATGTGCACAGTCTGATGGATGATACCAGCAGTGTCACCGCTAGGTGAACATCCCTGTACCCATAAACTACTACCTAGGCTGTGGTCAACATTATGGACACTGTGTAAGGGATGGTGCTGTGCAGTGCACCCCCAGACATGGTGACGTCTCCAGGCCCCTTAGGTAGTCATATGAGGTACCCATGTCATGTCAGGGTGCCATCCATGAGCACGGAGATCACTGGACAGGCATATACAGCACTGTGGTGACCAATATTGGATCACATACCACCTGTAAGGGGTAATGGCTATGCATGGATGTGCGATACCAGCCTTCACAATCCACACCTCCACTATGCAGCATGCTGTCTACCTTGCAGAAGGACATTTGCTACACCATGATGATGGACATGCTACATGTCCATATCCTGATCTATATGACATATGTCATGGACAGCCACCGTCCTAATACTAGGATCGCCACAGGCTGGACAGATCCCTGTGCCATATATGTGACATACTCCCGCCATACCATGCAACCCTGTCCATCAAAGCTGCACATGTCATCCCAGTCATACATGGTGTGATGGCCGCATGGTAGATGTACTATCAACTGACTGGATCAGTAATGTGGCACTGATGCACCTTGCGGTGGCACAATGGCTGTCTGTTACAGCTTGGAAACCGTGCCGCACATGCTATGGTTGATAACCATCCCTGCGAATGTCGCCTGACTAGCCATTGTCCCATGTCTATCACATGTGCAATACAGGCGATCCGTGGCAGGATGTTGAACAGTTGTACAGTGCTGTGTAGATGTATATGGCAAAACACATGCATGTACAGGTGTCCATGCGTATGTGTGCATTGTCACTGCTCAAGTCCATTACGGCTGTGTCTGTGTTGATATGTGACATATACACAGCATCCAGGTCAACAGTAGTACCGTGGACACATCGAGGCATGTGCAGATAGGTAAGAACACAAGTGCAGGCAAATAGACATGCCCACAGCAAGACAGCATTTACATGGAGTATGAACACTGTAATGAGGTGACACACATATATGGTGATGATATCCAATGCATAATGGGTGTGACATGTGTGACACAAACACGTCAGTCATGTCAGTGTCATGATGCTTTGCAAAGATAACTGTGCAGATGTAGTAGATGTCATAGAAATGTATGTGCAGCAGTATCTCTGTACATCTCTGAAACTGTGACCTGTCACCATCATTATGTCTTACAGATAATGCCCGGTACACGCCTCCCAGCATACACCCGCCAGGAGGATGATGTCCTCATCCCACAGCTCCATGACAACTATGACTTGTTGTTCAGCCATGTGCCACAGCATGCCCAGCAGCGGGATGACCTGTGGCAGGATCTACGCAGGAGGGTGAACGATGTGGGTGGCCATAACCGCACCTACCAGCAGGTGCGCAGACACTGCATGGACCTGATACGACATGCAAAACAGCGTGCCACTGCAATCGCCAGGGAACAAGGTGGAACAGGTGGTGGGCCACCAACCCAGCCCCACTCACACACACCGAGGAGCTACTGGCCAGTCTGGGGACACCCAGGGAACAGCATCCAGAAACACTAGCTGCCATCGTGGAGGTGGGTGTCTCCCAACCAATGAGCCTGGAGTTGCCTGGTAAGTCAGTACTGCACATATGGCTATTATATCCCATGTAGTTGCATGTGTCACTGTACATTATGTAAAGTAACAACATATGCAAGGTATGTGGACACACATGCTGCATACTACAGTATGCTACATTGTGTATGCACACATGTGCATACTATATGCTATTACACAGGTGAATGTGTTCACATGCACAGTGCAACCTGTGGCTGTCATACAGTCATGGATAATGTTCATACTGGTGTGTCACCCCTATACAGGTACCTCTGGCGTGCCGCACAGACATGGGTCCATTGCAGGTGAGACTGTCATCAGTATCAGGCATGTTACAGTGTAGATCTATTTGCCATGTGGCCAGTTAACACTTGCACACCTGATGTTTGTTCCAGTCACGATATGCAGGTCGCACCACCCTTCATTCACACACGCCACCCATGTGCAATATATACAAACGTAATGATACACCGACTTGAAACCACAGTACTTGTCATTGCAACATGTGTGGTCAGCTGTGCATACAACGGTGGAGGTGTTCTACAATGGAGGCATATGTAGTATGCATTGGAACAACATGTGTGGTATGCACACAGTACCACACAGTGAGCTGTGATATGGGCAGCCCACAGGTGTCACCATTGTGTCATATGCCCCTGCATTGGGTGCACACATTGTGATGTGCCACCTGACATGTCCCAGACATGTAGTGTTCTGTCTGCAATATTGTCACACTATCGCATGACCTATACCCCACATACCAAACATACAACCCGTTGTCTGCATAGCCCTGTGGATTGTGACATATCTGACATCTATGGGTGTATGTCATATGGGACAACACAGACATGTGGAAAAGATGCCCATCACACACAATTGGCCAACACATGTGCACACATGGCCATGGGGATGGCCAGAGACATGTAGCCACACAGTACTTGGGATGTGTATACACCCTGTTGCACATTGTCCACACATGGTCCAATTATAGCCTTAGTTGACCGATTATACAGTTGATGTGGTACACTGGACAACCTAAAAGCCTGTGCACAGCTACTGGAGGTGTCACTGAAGTCTACCATATACGATCTGTTGAACATCACGACTGTGTTGCAGTTATGGCTATGCAATGTGTACATATTATGCATTCTACAGCAACATAGATGCCTCATGTTGCCATGCAATGGCACAGTGTCTGTACTTCACACTGTATAGCAATGTAGACGGCTCACACTACCCTCCCATGCTCATGCACATTTGCTAAACATGCATTCTATCTGTAGGGCATACACACAACACTGCAATGTGAAGCCCATTATGATGCTGTACATGTGTCAGGACACCATTGTGTCAAACATGTATGCATGTTAATGCACATGTCAGCAGATTACATGTCAAGGTCACGTCAGCCATGTGTACTGTTATCCTGTTCTGGGCCACATGGTGTATCACGGGGATGCATGCATACTACCATGATTGTGTGAACTGCATGGCTACTGATATGACACCTGCTTGCTGTAGTGTGCACCCCAGGGAGGTATGCTTACTAACACTATTAATGTCTGAGCTGCATGCCCTCTGCTGTATCGCAGGCATGCTGCATGCCATCTGACAAATCACATGCATGGTGTGTCTGTGTGTGTCTGTGTTTGTGTGTGTCTGTGTGTGTGTCTGTGTGTGTGTGTGTCTGTGTGTGTGTGTGTGTGTGTGTGTGTGTCTGTGTGTGTGTGTGTGTCTGTGTGTGTGTGTGTGTGTGTGTGTGTGTGTGTGTGTGTGTGTGTGTGTGTGTGTGTGTCTGTGTCTATTGTACTTTACAGTATTTCTTTGCATTCACAGGTGATGTAGGTGCGTTACCCTCCTGCGGTCCATCTGATGTTAGTGTCCCCACAGATACTAGCGGTGATGAACACATGCATGAGGTACAGGCAGGGTTGTCAGGGGCTGAATCTGTGCCAATGGTTACCATCCCAGCTATGTCCCCTCTTCCCGCACACAGTTCAGCTGCCAACACATACCGCATCACCAGTGGCCATAGAGGAAGGACAGTCAGCGTCTGTTAGCGTGGAACAGGAACGTGTGGTGGCTACAGAAGGTGTGTCTACACACCATGGTGTCAGTGTAATGACTGCAGATGTGCCACACAGGCATGTGGCCGGTGCTGCTCGTGGGAGGACCTCTGGCAGACATGCACCTGCAGGACAGAGCGCAGCAGCTGGTATCACCAGACGCATGTTCCAGACTGTAATGGCGGCACAGGCACGTGCTGAATGGCAGAACAGAGAAGGGCAGAGGCTGCAGAGGGCTGCTATCCATACCCTAAATGACAACATCCAGGCATTGGCAAATGCTCAACAGCAGATTGCTAATGTTCTGGATAGGCGATTAGGTGAAATGGTCGGAATCCTTGACCGAGGCATGGCAATCCACGAGCGGGAGCTGTCTGTGCTGGAACACCTGGTAGGAGTGAGGCGTAGGCCACGTGGACGTAGGCCAGCAACACCACCTAGTGTAGGTCGACGTGAGCATGCCACCTCACATGCCCGCTCCCATAGTGCCGGTAGCAGTAGCAGTGCAGCTGGTGCTGCGCTGTCAACACCAGGACACAGCAGGCCACGTGGACGTGGCCCTGGATGGTCTCAGCGGGGACACGGTTCCAGCGGACATGTGTCGTCGGACAGTAGCCACTCTGTACCTCCACCTGGTAGTGCCCATGCAACCCCAGGCAGGCACAGGTCACGTGGCCGTGGACGGACACAGTGAGCTGTACAACCTGCTCTGTACAATCTGGGGCTGTCAATTATACCCCGTGTAGGCCTCACAAATGGCAGAACTGTGTACACACATACACGCACACAGCAAACACAACTGTAGGGCTCCACAACATCCACATGCATTCTGCACAGACATGTCCAGTCAACTCACCGGCCCTTACACACACACATGATGTTATCCATTGGTGCAGCCTATGCCCCTGGCAAACATATCACCCTGTGCATATGATGAAGCCTGTGCCGCATCCCTGTCATCCACACCATCGGTGCAGGGTTATGCACAAATATTCTGATGCACAGGGTGAACAGCATAGTGAGAGGTGTATGTAATATTACCTGTGTATGCATAGTGAGGGATGTGTATGTTGCAGTGTTTGTGTGTGAATACTGAGAGAAGTGTATGTGACATAGGTTGTGTACTGTCGACATGCACCAGTCATACCATGTAGTGCAGGTGCAGCATGCATTGTGATGTGTTCACGGTATGTGTCTCGGTTACATCTGTAGCACCATGTTGGTTGTGATACCCTGGTTCCCTCCTATGGTGTACTTGCATGTGCCTACAGGTAGCAGTGTTTGCAGTCCCCCACGTGTAACTGTGGATTACTCACAGGCACGTCTGGCAATATCAGCATGCTACATGTACCCTCAACCTGACTGTTGGACACACCAACATGACACAGATGTCCGCACATACTGCACCTGACGCATGTGGTCGGTGCCACAGGCTACACTGGACAGAGACGTGACATACATAGCAGGACACATTACAGGTATGGTGACATGGTGCAGGGGTTGTACACAGCGGCCTGGCCAATGATGATGTGAGGTGTCACTTGGTAGCTGGAGGCCACACTGTGCAGCAGTAGGACCCTGTAACAGTACGGGAACATGGCCGCATTCACGGGGTGTACACCACTATAACGCACACCCCATAGTGTGCAGGTGGGGACCCTTGCCTGTGTGGTCATCACCCTCACAGTACTATGCACCCACACGTGTCACAGAGAAGGGACATGCACAGGTAGCCAGTATGGCTGGGACCTATGGCATCAACAGGGTTGTGCAATGCATCACCATTACGGGTTAGTCACCACGTGGGGTTAGTGATCATTTCCCACCGTATATTAGCATACACCCTCACACCAAGCACCAGACATACATACAGACACACACACACTGTGGTGACCACACATGTGTATACGGACAGCCGACGTGTGTGATGCACCTCACCGGCCGACGTCATGCTTCCCACACTGACGTATGTACAGATCTCTACAATGGTGTACAGGGATGTGTAGCAACTGGGACATATTCCCCGCGATATGTGGCATCCCTGGTCACACATTCGACACACATGGCAGTGCTGGGAATGATACACCTGCCATATGATGACACGTTTGATAGACATGCAGCGGTATTGATTGCATTATGTGTACCAATGCTATATCTGGCAAATGTGCTGCTATATGCACACGGGAGGTTGTAGGTGTTACAGGTGCCATGTGACATATAGTTGTTAACACCTGACCGCTGTGTATGCATTATGTCAGCACCGTCGTAACAGCGACATAGCGTACTGTTTGCACATGGCATGATAGGATGGTGTGTGACACAACTGTGAGCCACCCCTGCACACATACATCTAGACAGGTGGTTCACCATGTTATGTACACACATCCCTCCATACGTGCTGTTTGTATGTCACCGTATACAGGTGTCAATGATGGGTCTGCATTGCGTCTGCATGTCGTAGGTAGGTGCAACTATGTTACGGACATCGGCCACTGCACATGCATGGTTGCTGCATGCACAGTACAGATGTCACATGTGTCTCCTGTTGCCATGTTTGTATGCATTGCTATTGTTGGACATGTGTGTTGACATACATAACACATGGACTGCGGTATGATATCACGGGTGTCACAGGCGACCAGTACAAGGGTATGTGTCCCGGTCAACACTGCTACCCCTGTAGTGTGAGCATTCAACAGACATGGGCCCACCTTCCATTCGCGTGTGTAGCATTGATTAGGCCAGTGTTATGCACGAGGTACATCAAAGGCTATGTATGTATGTGTTGTGTGTGCAGTCCATGCACACATCCACACAATCACATGTATGACATACCCAGACGTGTGTTCATTGGTGTACAGCAACAGTCAGGTGTCACAGCTGTGTAAGGGCCATGGTATGTCTTGAGCCGACCTGTTCATGTATACTGGTATCATTGCAATGCATAACACCTGTTGGATCCCTGTTGGTACATGTGTACTCTGCACAGCTGGTGTACACCACTGTACAGCCCAGTGGTCATGTGTCACATGGTGTTGTGGGACCGTAAGGCTGTGTAGTGCTGCACCGATGACATGGTGCTGACTTGACAGCTACAGTGTACACTGCAGTGTGTACGTGTGTGACCTGCACCTGTGACAGCTGTGATGGCAGCTGTGTGTGTACAGGTCACTGCATGTGTGACCGCCCTGTGCGTGAGGACAGTTATACCTTACTGTGCCCTTCTGTGTGTACACTCCATCTGCATGCAAGATGGCCCTTTGCAACAGCTAAGTGTGTGAGCATGCCCAGTATGCCGTTGTGTAGATGGACACACAGTACATTCCACACTGTGCCCTTCCATGATTAGACTCCGTGTGCATGCAAGATGGCCCTTTGCAACTGCTAAGTGTGTGAGCATGCCCAGTACGCCATTGTGTAGATGGACACACAGTACATTCCAAACAGACGTGTGATACTAAGCGTGTGGGCATGGCCATTGACATCCTGTATAGCCATGGTGGTCATCCAGGCAACAGATGTCCAATTTCAATGTCACGATGGATGCCTACATTGAACACACTGGTTGCTCTCTCGAAGGGTGTACTGTCTGTGGCGCATCCCGTATCTATTTAGTGTTGTAGTGCTCCGTAGATATTTAGTTGGCCCGATGACAGCACTGCCGTGTTTGTGTACGTCTACCTTGGGACAGTAATATGCTTTCAGACCGCTCACT
>NC_056729.1:761645381-761675381 GCF_019279795.1 Protopterus annectens | reverse complement strand
CACCTGTGCCACCTCTTGTAATGTGTAACATTGATGCAGGTACAGACTAACATGGTGCTGATGCACAGGGTGGCTTCATAGCACTGTAATAATGTTACAATGTTGTTAACACAAAGTGTGATTTCCTTCTAGGTGTATGTAAGCAGGCATGATACATTCCAGCTATGATCATCAATGTAGTATAGTGTACAGCACTGTTAATTCTGAAGATGTATTATCCATCCATGTGCCATTTGACTGACGTGTGTAGTATTGGCAGCATGTGTTACAGAGTGTGCAGTACGTGTGTGATGTGTGTAGTACAGATTTACATGTATCTATATGTGAACATGGTGAAGGTGCACTGTCTGCATCTACATGTATAGTGGACACATTGGAATGGTGACATGCCCTGTATTTCACACTGTTAACACGTCATACTTTCTATTGGTGGCCAGTATGCATTATACTACACATATTGTTGTACTTGTCTACACATGTGTGATTGCTATGGTTTTACACGGTGCTGTGGGTGATACTGTTACTATCTGTCATAGTTTTGCATTATGGTAGTAGACACGACCTCAACAGTCTGAATGACCAATTGTTATATGATATCTTCACAACTGACCCACACATGTAGGACACACAGTAGCATGTGGATCCTACATGTACTATACTATACCAGTTTGCACTGGTATTGACCGCCACACATTGCTGGGACCATTACTGTTTGACATGTAGCCATGTTAGTTACAAGCAAAGACAATAGGGATATTCCTGTCCACATCTGGGAATTCATACTGTGGCCTAGAATGCATTCTGCACATGACACAGTTAGTCTACACAAGGGTATCATACAGACAGATACGTGTTATCCAACCCATGCTGTACACCTATAAGGCTAAACAGAGTCAGTTATCCACATTTACTACACATACTTTACCAACAGTAACACATAGGTATTACACCCCAATATGTATAATGGGTAACAATGTGTACATATAGATATGTGCTATGTCATTTGTCATTTGATATTTGCATTTACAATGGTATTGTGAAGTACATCACTGTATCACATATGCAATGAGAGTTCTGCATGCATATCCTCCAAGGTGGTTGTACAACTATGATGAATGTCCATTATTGACATACTTTGCTGTGTTTGAACTGTTCTGCAGTATTACACATACATGA
This sequence comes from Protopterus annectens, assembly GCF_019279795.1. NCBI lineage: Eukaryota > Metazoa > Chordata > Ceratodontiformes > Protopteridae > Protopterus > Protopterus annectens. The sequence goes on along the minus strand of NC_056729.1, from coordinate 761,674,205 downwards.
ACAGTCACTCACACTATGTATATAAACTGTCATGTGTGTGTGTGTGTGTGTGTGTGTGTGTGTGTGTGTGTGTGTGTGTGTGTGACACAGATGACCTAGGCCACAGACAATTCTGATACATGTAGTTGACAAGTGCGGTAATGCTCCACCAGATGTGTCCAGGCACCAGAACTGTGACTTGAGCGACACAAACACATGCTAGAGTAAGGTTTCTGTATGTGCGTGTGCCTCATTATGGCATTCCTGTTCATGTGTGTGTGCATTTCTGATGTGTGTCATCAGCCACAGTTGAACTGCACATCCGGCATCCCCCACTAGGTGACCATGAGGGTTGTCCCCATTGCCAAATGTTTTGTACAGCTGCATCAGATGCCACATATCGGAAGCATTGCAGCTTCCAGGGCATCCAGCACACACATTCATTATTACGGGCTGGCCATCACACACAAACTGCCACTTCATGGAGGGAAGCCCTTGTGGATGATGTAGGCCCTACCACACTCACTGGCTGGTGCTTTGATGCATATGTGCGTGCAGTGTATTGCACACAGTACTTAGGGTATTCCACTATTGTGTGGAAACGACACATATTGCTGCCCAATACCTTACGGGAATTGGGGATATATACATCATCACTGACATGTGCTGACATGGCATTCATGAACTGGTGCAGTACCCTGGATGCTGATGTTTGTAAAATCCACATCATATCACCAGTTGATCTCTGGAAGGTACCTGTTGCTGGTATCCTTAGGGCAACACATACCTTGGTTTCCACTGGGATAGGTTTCCCTCTGTTGGTTCTGTGTGTGAGACATGGCCTGCACAGATCCACAATCTTCTGCAGGAGGTCTCTGTCCACTCTATAGCTCTACTATCTCCAGCTCATGTAGCCCCTGGTAGGTTACCCTGTGCCTGCACACTCCTCTCCGTCTACTCACTGTGTGATGCTGAGCAGCATTCACATTGGCACAACCCTCCACATGTTGCATATGTTGACGTATAATAGCAATGGCAGCCCCTAACATTATGTTGTCTCAGTTAAGCTTTTACAGTTTGCACTTCTCTTAGTATACTACAGTGTTGCAGTGTGTCTGAGAAAAACATGGTGGACTACTGTTTGTAGAGTTGTACGTGCTGTGCTGTGCTGGCCTACTGTACTGGCTGTGTAATATACTCAGTCTGATTGTTTTCACCTGCTAGCTGTGGTAGTTCTCCTTGGTTAACTTACTGCTATTTGTTTACCTTCCTTTTCACTGTTTGTGTCCACAGTGAGCGGCGCCACGCATAGGAGCACAGTGAAGTGCATATCCGCTTCCACGTGCGCACACAGGCTTATACATGCATACAAACACTTACACTGGCTTACACAACATTACACGGGCTTCAACAATCTTACAGTAGCTTACTCGTTCTTCAAGTCGCGCACACGGGCTGACACACATGCACACATGCTTACTCGGGCTTACAGGCTTGCACGGGCGCAAACACACTTCACCAGGTTTGCAAGGAACTTCAGTGATATCCATGGCGTACACCGTCAGTTTACTGACTTTACCTAGGATAAATCATAACACGCCTCTTCCACTGATGAGTCACTGACAGCAGACATGTGACACACTGCTCCAATAAGATTACAGTGTTTTATACATACACACTCATGATGTCACCTATCTTCTACGCTGATAGTCCCCTTAACCTACTCTTACACTGTAGAGGCTTGGCCCATATGGCATGACAAATTGTGCTTCACTATCCTCAGCCTCAATTGCATAGGATTGCCTACTAATGCTTGGTTACATCTCTGAGTGTGCGCTTCCACACATAGCAACCACTACTCAGTAGCCATGTTGTCTTCAGCTTGCCATTCACCTGCATGACGCAATAACTTTTAACTGACATTACAATTTGTATGTATATTTTACATATTTGTCTTGTTTTGTATGCACAACGCGTACTCGCGCCACTGCGCTACGCTTAAACACCAGAGATCGGGGGAGGACAACTAGAGTTTTATTAATTTCCAATGGGAATACATGCCACTGGCCTTATATTTGGCCATTGGCATGCTTCTTCAACTAAACCATCCTTTATTTGCAGATGACATTGCTCCGTTTAGCTACTTGCAGAACGTTACTCGGTTAACATCCTTGTACATTTCTGCACATACCTCTACTCTTGCACGGACAGCTTACTGTTTCATGTATCGCATATTTTACATCATTTGCATAGCTTTCACCTACAAATGGGGTAATTTGCATATCCTAACATTGTCCGTGCAACGTTCGTTTGAGGGGCTGTGTTACACGCCCCTACAGGATATTGCTGAATAGCTCGGCGGACATCTTGCCTTGCTCTACTCTTACTCTACTCGTACACCAACCAAAGCTTCGTGAATCCTGGCCTAAGCTTTGATGTGTGCTAATATGTCTATTTGTGGAGTAAGCATGGCTGTAGGTATGTTTTGACCTGCTACGTCTGTCATTTCTACAGAGCACCTCCCACTTTCATCATTTGTAGAGGTGACAGCCCTATAGGAACTATATGTACAGCTGTGACATTTGACAAGTCCACACATACCTGCGGTCAATACTAAACTGACTACTTCAGCACTTTTCATACCTTCAGATTTGTCTTGTAGTGGTATAGTCGATGATACTGTTTCCTATAACATGTATCTGTTTCTGATACAAGATATGTCATTTTATTACACCACTACACACAATATATGGAGAAATCACAGGCCAGATGCCATTACATTCCTTTTGTAGGACACATCCGCCCAGAGTGTTGTGTTCCTCACAAAAGCCAACAGGTGCTGATCAAAACATATTCTGCTATCATCTACCTTATGTGTTCGCCGGTATTTGCGCTTTCCGTCAGTGGCAGAACTCACATGCGTGTGTGGGAGACTGAACACTGTATCGGGGGCACTGCATAGCACCCTGAGGGACACATTTATGTTGTTTCTATTAACCTTCCACATTGACTATCACAGGGCATTAGTATTCATCCAGATTTGTCGAGGTACATGCTTTTGACTTATACATGTTTTGTCATTTGTCATCACGTCTTTCTTCACACCTGTCCACCTAATCGCACTAGTTCTGTACATTTATTTAGGTCAGGGTTACCTTCATACCTCTCAACTGTACACATTTTGGGTAAATGTCCCGAACTTAGACGTCTGATTTTGTTCCTTTTTTAATAATATTGTGCCTTTCTGGTAATTTAGTGGGAAGTCATTTGGGACTGTGGGGTTAGACAATAATGACAGACATTTGTTGTTTACAATTAATAACCCTCAAAACATTCATACTATTGACTGATCCATTATTCTATCAACGTTCTGACTTTGTAAGAGGAATATTTGAGATATTCCCTATTTGTACTTATTTTAAAATGCCTTTGTCCAGATGTCTTATTCTGATTGAGAGGTATGGTTACCATCTTATTAAATGCGCATGTACGTCCATGATAATCGCTTACACGACACTAATATAACTCCCTACATCTTCCCCCAATAGTTTACACGATATCCAGTAGATGGGTTCTTCATTTTAGGAAGTTAGAGGCGTCTGCTATACCCACATAGGTATATTAATCACTCCCATGGGGCGGACCTCATAAATCTGTGCCAACCAACACCTAGGCACCTAGGCCCATTATTGCATACCCATAATTCCCAGACCTGACACACCTCCACAGTAGTCATAACACATATTTAATGTGAGCGATAATAAAGTATGACAACACTTCTAAGCACTATCCACTCTCCGCATGTCGGTACATATGTCTTACATTCTGTCAACCCATGTGTTATTACACTTGCACAAGCTACTGTTGCATGTACAGCTATATTGTAGTTGTGGATGACACTTCTTTGCAGCAATCATTACAGGACAGTGCGTTTATAGATTCACTATTTTTGGAGTCCTGCAAAGGACACCTATATCCATGTTTAAAGAGTAGGACTTACAGATCTGGCACACTGATACTTTCCGGCAGTAGTTTTGAGAGCAGCAGTGTATTTACCTTAATTGCATGTCTGTTATGTGTATCCATACTAGCTATGGTGTAACCTATTTATGTACATGTGTTATATCTACGAGGACATTTGTTTATATGTTTGTTAGGTATATATCAATTGATGTTGTATGTGTTTGAGTGTATATATATATATATATATATATATATATATATATATATATATATATATATATATATATATATATATATATATATATATATATATATGTCTGTACATTCTTTATTTCATATATTTATTTAGTTTAAGTCTGTGGATATATATATCTATACACAAATGTATATATCCATATATAGACATTACGTGTAGAAACCAGCATTCATTTGCTATGCTGTGAGCGGATTACACACGCACAGGCACTTGCATTTCCTTATTGTGGGTTACGCAGGCACATGCATATCCTTATTGTGGGTTACATATGTTTACTAAGTCTTTGTGCTTACGTGGGCTTTATTACTTGTGACAGTACCAGTAAAATATCTGTAATCCGGTTAACGGACATATGCAAAACACATTCACCTTTACATATTTAAATGTCTGTACAGCACAGACGCATTCATTACACTTTAACATTATATGTGCTGTAGTCGTAGTTGAACTGGGACTGCATTCACGTTGGCCGGATGCTGTAACCACTATACGTTTGGTGTTCTGACTCATTTATATGCATACCCATAGTACATAGCTACATTAACATATGCCTCACCGCTTCACTTACGACACAGGCATCCATTCTCCTGCTGGGAAAAATGCGGTACTACATATTACACATTCCCTATTCCCTACTGCTCTGGACCCAAGCTGCATATTTCATCACTGCAGGGATATTCAGAACCCCAAGGCTTATAGTCCTGACACATACAAGTCTTTAATTGTCAGGGTGTTCATGTGGTGATCTGGGTTTAGGCTTGTCCGCCTGGTGAACGGAACTGACCTGACCATGTTCAAATGTCAGACAAAGCACATGGACAGAGTTTGTCCATTTTAAACATTTTATCTGTGTTTACAGACACAGGTGTTTGGGCACCTGTCAGCAGCTTATAATGTTGGCAATACATAATATGGGTGGGGTAGTTACAATACATAATCCACGGTGTTGGTGTTCCCATTCACATTATTTTACCTGTGTTTACAGACACAGGTGTTTGGGCACCTGTCAGCAGCTTATAATGTTGGCAATACATAATATGGGTGGGGTGGTTACAATACATTATCCACGGTGAGTGGTGTTCACATTCACATTTGACTATTTCCTGTATTCATTCATACGAGGATTATTATTTTGGACATGAATTAGCTATGAATTAACTACAGGTATGCAGTAGTACAGTAAACATATGTGAAGGTTTGTTACAGTAAGAATGTACGGACCTCTGTAATACTCGGGGACTACCCCACATCCTTCACAACATTTCATGCTAATGTACATACTATTATTCTGTGAACTTTCGAAGTTTGTGAGAGCAGTACTTACATCTATCCCTATTTGTCCACCCGTCATTTTAGGCTTTGTCCAGATTTTGTTGCTGTAATAGGTTGAGTGGTGGTGTCGGTATGTGATTGGGTTGAATATATACTGTCGATAATTCAGTGGGGAGTAGGGTTACCACCTCTTCCTCTTTGTGAGGGGAAGTCCCACTTTGGACAGTTGTGTCCTGCGATGACACCTAAGACATGGCAAGTGTCCTGTGATTTTAAGACACAGGTATATTTCTTATTTTCTTTAATAGTTGCTTGATACAGGTATTTTGTATCTGAAACACATAACTATTATTTGGGTTAGCATAAGCTATTCACATGCTATGACATAAGCTTTTATCTTGGCAAACAAGTGTAATTCTGTCCTTTGCACTGGCCGGGGTATCATTTATCCTACAAATTCTCACATTTCTACAAGGGATGACCCACCTTGGGCATCTGAACAGGTGGCAACCCTAGTGGGGAGATCTGCATGGTGGACAGCTGTTCCATCCTGCGTAGTATGTTTTGCATGTCTGTGTAGACACTGAACAGTACCGTGACTACACATACATGTTTTGTCCAGATGTGTACAGTACTGGACACCGTGGCGTGTAAACAACTCTGGGGTTTCAACAGGTTACTTATCCCATGCGGGATGTACACACATTTTGCCGAAACATGACCGTGCGGGCATTTGGATTTACGTAACTGTGATGGGATGTTTACAAACGTGGGATACATATTTGCAATCCTGACACTGCCTAGGATGATACTTCCTACTACATATGGGGAATACTCGCTATGTGTAGGTGTATGGCTGCGCAAGGCTGGTAGCTGGATTTGGTGGACATTCGGACATGGGTGCGGGTTATGTGCTATACAGGGGTTGTTGCGTATTGCATTTGCATGCATGGGTTCTGCTTTTGGATATCCTGGTTCCGCATATAGCATCCTATGTGTATGTGCCGGTTACGTTCCTGTTCATGTGTATAGCACATTTTAATATACATATGTTTGTGTGTGTTTGGTATACAATTTGGACTGTCAGGTTTCTTTACAGTTGTTATATAGCCACAACTGCCCAGCTGTGTACTATCACTACCACTGTGGGACTGCTGGTGACCCTGCCCATGGGGCTAGATGTGTGTATTGGCGGCACGCTGACATGATGCGCTTCACTTCCACTGGGTATAACTACTGACAGTGCAGTACATTACGGACACACGATTTTAAATATCATTTGTTCCATGGACGGAAACTCATATTGTGTTGTGTGCATTTCTGTTTGGTTCTCCATTTTGTGTGGCCGGGAACTGTCTTGCATGCTTTGCATACGTTTCATTATCCACGGACACTGATAGGTGCGATTACTATTGCAGGCGGACTATAATATTCAGCAGTTTAGGTTGCTCATCGACAGCCGACATTGACACGCCTCCGGGCGCAGCTTAGTAACGCCCATGCACTCGTGCACGTGTCATATGCACGTGGATGTGGTGGTAGTGCACCTTCATTAATATGCATATGGTGCTACTACACCATATATACGCCGCACGGCCGGCGCAGGCCTTACACCGGCCTTGCGCCGAGCTTCATGAATCCGGGGGTAAGTTTTTCCCCTGTACTAAGATTTTTAATTTGTTACTTGTGATAGTTATATTTTCTAATACTGCGCATTGCTTTTATTACTTCTATTTTTCTAAGTATTTTTGATGATCTGTTCCCTCTCCTATAGTTTTCTAACAGTGATACTTTTTGTCTTAATTGATTTTTAGTTTTCTCTATTTGATAGTTCGATGATAGTATTCAGTTCCTCCACTTCCTTTCCCTCACTACCCTGTGTTCTTGTGGTAGAACTTTTATCAGTTATTAGTTTAGCAGCACAGTAATATATCCTGTTTAGTTCTTTTATATTGCATGGATGTCTATGGACAGTCCTAATTATTGTGTTCATTTGTTTTATCAAACTTCTGAATTTTTGGGTTTTATTGACCTTCTGCATTCTTTTTCTTTCATTGATCTTAATATGTCTATCTATCTCTATTAAATCAAGCAACTCTTCACTTATCTCATTTTCTTGTAAACTGAAGGCACATTTTTTTTTTGTTTTCTGCTTCCTGTGGGCATTCTGTAGAAAGTTCTATAGCATCGTCCTGTAGAACATTCTCTTCAATTTCATCCTGTGCCATACGTTGCTCTGTCATATGGGAACTCACTGGCCTATCACTCCTCAACATTGACTGCATCAGAGTTTGCACAGTTTCCTGTTCCTTTCCTTGCTGTCCAGCTTCAAGTGCACATTTATTCTGGTTTCCTGTGGAAGGCTCCAAAATATCTTCGTATGGCACCTGACTAATTGCTTCCTATTTCATTGGATTCTCCTTAATTTGCATGTCTATTGCTTTATCCTGCTGTGGTGCTTTCTGAGTTAGAATTTCTACACTGAATCCTTCACTTCGCAGATACTCCATAATTTCAGTTTCTATTTCTTTAACATCTCCATTACTAATCTCCTTTTCAACTTTTCCTCTGTCTTCTTATTTTTTGTATTGCAAAGTTTTCCATGTCCGGATTCTTTTTTCTATATTTCTCTTCAAATATCTTTGGTGCTGCTCTTTTTGTATTAATTAGTTTACTTTCTCCTTTTCTTAGATATTACACCATATAAAATCTCTTTTTCTTTCCCATGTCCATATTTCTTCTTCAGATGTCTCCTGATCTTCCTGTTTCTCCTTATTTTGGGGACTCGTTCCATCATGCTGTGATGTAACCTGTGTTAGACATTCTACAGCAAATCCTTCACCTCACAACTTCTATTTGTTTAACTTCTACTTTACTAATCTTCTTTTCTACATTCCCTCTTTGTGATATTTTTTATTGTGAAATTTTCCATATCTGGATGACTTTACCTGTACTTCTCTTCAAATATCTTTGGGGTTGCCTTCTTTATATTGATTAATTTAGCTTTTGCCTTTCTTATTACACCATATCAAATCTCTCTTTCTTTCCCATGGCCATATTTCTTTTTTATACTTTTCAAAAATCTCTAGGTTTTGTTGTTTATATTTTCACACTTCCTCAAATGCTTCTTTTTCCAAACAGATCAAAGTTTCTTGATCTAGATACTGTTTTTCCCAAATCTGTTGTATTAATGAAGATACATTTTTATTTGAGGCTTCTGACAGTTTTCTTGTGGAATTATTTTTCTTTCCTCTTATTTCTCTCTTAATCTTTTTGAGTATCTTCTGTCTGGAAATTCTGGGCTATTTGCATAACAGTAACATACATAATTTCTTTCTTATCCTCAATAGTCCACTCTGTCGTCTTTATGCCTCTTTTTTGGCCTATAAGTTTTTGTGATTTTTGTGGACTGCTACTTCCTTCTGCAACAGGGGAGCCATCAAGCTCCCTTTATATGATCAATGAATTCCTTACAGGTACTGCAAGAAAACTCTAGCCACCAGCATCTTATTGCCAACTCTCTTATAAGCCTCTCCTATTCTAACAAACGTTATACAATACTCAATTAAAGAAACTTGCCTCCTGCTACAATAAAATAGCTAAGTTTGCCACCTGTCTCCCCCATAGGACCCACATTGTCATAGCTTAAATCAATTAAACTGGCTTGAAGTTCACAACTACCTAACATTCACAACTAACTAGAGCACACAAACTCATTCATCATACAGAAAAATGCTCTGCACTACAAAACGTACTACTGCCCTACTGTCCAGCAAGGAAGGTTCAATCTAGTAACAAATTCGTATTACAAATTAATCAAATAATGTTGAAAGAGACTTACTCTACTCCTAATACATTGTTAAACTCAAGAATAGTATCCCCACACAAATAAAACTCTCTGACATACTCAATAGTTTTAAACTACTGCTTAAACATCTTAAGCAATCCTGATCCTACACATTTCATCACAAGGTTAAGACTTTGGGTTCACCATATGATACTCTCCAAATACTCTCCTTAAACAGAATACCCTCAATCTCTCAGTGAAATTACAAAACAATTTTTATATATAACTGCTGCCTGTACAATCCATTAAGGTTCACATGCACTTTCTCTTTAGTAACTTCCATCTCTGTAAAATCTTAGAATGCATAAATGTAACTACTATTTGTGTGTAAATGTAAATAGAACTATAACTAATCTGTGTTTAACTGTAATTTAGTATAATGCAATGTAAGCAAATGGAACTTTTCTCCCCAGGCCTCTGCTGAAAATAGGTATTACCCAGTCAGACTTTCCCCGTAAATAAAGACAAAGAAATAAATGCTGTATATACAGAAATGTAATTTGGGTAAGGAGAAAGGGTAGCCTGCCCAGGTGCAAGGTTTTAGGAGCCATGATCAGATCCTGATGTTAAACTTTTTTTTCTTTGTCCTCAATTTCTCTTTCAAAACTTTTCACATTCCTTCTGCATTTTTTCCACTAAGCATGTCACTCCAATTAGTTTTACATAGTGACTGTTTTGCTTCCATATAATCTGTAATGAATCTTCTGTGCATTGGTTTAGATTTCAGTTTGGCAGAATTGTCTTATCAGCAAATTAGCCTTTATAACCCTATGGTATGGGATGTGGGACTTTGTAATTTCAACTGAAACTGGTCAGAAATGGGCTATTTCACTTACCCAATTAGGAAATAAATAAACAAATAATTAAAAATCTACAGCTGATTAAAAAGTTTTTGTACTTTTGAAGTAACAGTTTTGGACTGGAAAAAACTAGAGTGCATGTTTATTGATCATATTAGTCTAAGCATATTGCCAGTTTAGTGCTGCCAACCAACTCTGTGCTGGAAAATAAATAAATAAAACATTACCCTTAAAAAACAGCCAAAAAGAAAAAGTAAATCCTCTTCAATAAACTGGACAGTTCTAAAAATTCAATGGAAAAAACAACAAAAACTGCAACAGAAACACAGTGAGTGGATAAAACAAGCCAATACTTTAATAAAAAATGATGAGCACTTTCACAAAACCACTTTTGCTTCTTCAGATCTTACTCAGCAACTAAAATTCCATGAACTAAATATAAAGATACTATTTCCCTAAGCCACCCCAACCAATAGATACACAGACAATTATGGTTGCTAAGTAACTAATTACTTGATACTAGTACATTCATAGGTTCATAGGTAGGTACTAGGCTATTGGCCCAAGGGCTTAATTGAGTCTAGCCAACATGGTTCCCTGGCTTACGCCACCCAAGAAAGTTATTTTCCTGTGCCCCTGTCAAGCAGAGCCGCAGAAGTGATCCCTGAAGTGTATTTCCTATTTCCCATCCACTCATCAAGATTTTTCTTTAATAGTGCTAATGAGGGACAATGCTTGACATAGATGGGTAGCTTATTCCAGAGTATGGGAAGTCTCTGGGACAGAAATCTATCCCTCCAGCATGTCATGTTATTGTGGTGACAAGGTTTAGGTCCCTAGAGCATGTAGCTCGGAGGGATTGGGATTTCTTTAGGTGTAGCATGTCCAACAGCTCTGGGTTTGACATAGCTTTATATGTTAGGCAGAGATCACCTCGGAGTAGGTGATATGCTACTGAGTAAAGTTGGAGTTTATTGAGATGGTCAGTGTAGAGCATCTGTTTGAGGCCAGTAATCCTTTTTGTGAGGTACTTCTGTGGCCTTTCCAGTTGCTGCAGATGTCTTGTGAGGTACATTCCAAAAAGGGCATTGTACTCTATAATGGGTCTAATGAGTGTCGAGTAGAGGGGAACAATGACTTCTTTTTTTCTGGATGAGAAACCTTTTGTGATGAGGTATGCCACATAGATGGATTTCCTGAATACTACGGTGATGTGATTATCAAAGGAGAGAATACTGTCCGCATGGGTCCCAAGGTCTCTTATCACACATTCAGCATTAAGTACACTTCCACCTATGGGGTAGTTCATGGGTACAAAGTTTTTACCAAAGGGGATGACAATGCAGTTTTTGGCATTGAGCTTGAGGCCATGGCATTTGTCTCAGAGAGGCAATAAACATACCTTGCAGGTCTTGAACTCAGGGCCCTGCACACCATAGCCTATGCAATTTACCAGTAAGCCACCTCAGCTAAAAAGTCCTGCCAAGACTTGAACCCAAGGCCCTGTAAACTACAATCAAAGCAATGTATCATTACACGATCAGAGCCCTAAGAAATAAGCATGCCTGACAGGTTTTGAACCCAGGGCCCTGCATACCATAGTCAAAGCATCTAATCACTAAGCCATTTCAAAAACTTAGCATAACTAGGTCATTAGCAGTCTGTCTACTTTAAAAACTATTTTTACAAACATACTTCTTTATATCACAGAAAACATACAATACAATATAATTCTACAACATTATTTAAAACTTTTTAAAATGTATTTATTCAGCCTTCTGGATTTTAAGGCTGTTGTATAGAAACATAATAATTCAGCCCATAGTCTTGATGTGCTCTCAGTCTAAATTTCCATCTCAACTCTGCCTGTTCTGTAGTATTGGTTGGGGTGGCTTAGGGAAATAGTATCTTTGTATTTAGTTCATGGTGTTTTAGTTGTTGAGTATGATCTGAAGATGCAAAAGTGGTTTTGGGAAAGCGTGCATCATTTTTTATTGAAGTCTTGGCTTGTTTTATCCACTTGTTGTGTTTCTGCTGCAGCTTATGTTGTTTTTTCTATTACCCTGATAAAGGTGAAGGTATTTTGTAAAAGTGCAGCTTGTGTTACAAGTTTAAGGCTCTGTGGTAAGGCTTTTGTTGTTCTTTCTAGAACAGGAATATAGGTATAGTGTTTGAATATGGCTTGAACAGCAGACTGACCACGAAATTTGAATAAGGAACCCAAACATTTAACAACTGTACCCTGTTTCCTATAATCTCATTGAATTGACTGGACTACATAAAGTACTTCACTGTTACATTAAAAGAAACTTGAGTGTTTTAGATTAATTAAGCAAAGGCCTATTCTCACTGTCTCAAAGATAAGAAGCTTATTTTGCAGAACCCAGCTTACTGCCTGGCAGCAGCATCATAAAACCTGTCTTTCTGCAAGTGTATTTCTCCTGCAGGTCAGCATTATCCCCTGTGTCTGCACATCACACTAGAAAGTCTCTGAAAACTGGAAGGTTAATTTTTTATAATGTAAAAGTACTATGCAAGTTCTAGCCATAGCAACACCACTTTCTGTATGACACCTAGAAAGGGATGCCATACCTTTAATGTGAACAATGTCCCTCATGATATTGACACAGCGAAATAATCAAAACAGTCCACATTTTCCTTCTGCAGTAAAGAAACAATGGAACATTTGCCTCAGCATATGAATCCAATGCACAGTTCCTTCACTTTCATATGCTTACCATATGATGCTGTAGGAGATTTATATTTTCATTATATGAGCCATGTATTAAAATTTCAGGAATCAAAACTAAAAATAATTTTTATAGTTTCAGGATGCTAGTTCAATGTTTTTCTGTCAGTTGAAATAAACAATCATAGTTAATTATTTTCTAATAGTCTGGACCCAAGGGCGCCTGCAGGCAGGTGCAAGGGGGTGCACTTACACCTCCCTGGAATGGGCTGACCAAGAGATTAATTTTATTTGAATTACAAAATTGCGTTCTTCTTTAAGAAAGAACTTTAAGAATGGCAGTGCTGCTGGACCGGTCACATCACATTCTTCCTGTCTGCCCACCCACATTAATTTGAAATTGCTTCATCCTGTCTGCCCACATCATGGATAATTTACATATGTGTGTGTTTACATGAACAATACTGCACAGACATTATGAAATAAGGGAATTTATGCAAAGCACAGACTACATACACGATGTGTGTAAGGGAATTGGGAATTTAGTATGTTTAGCTGCACAGAAGTAGGTGTGTGTGTGTTTGTGTGTAAGTAAGGGGAGGGGTAGGAGTGTGTGTAAGAGGGGGTCATACCTTGCAATTATCCAGATGTTTGCCTCATTTTTTCAGTTTGTTTCTCGTACAATTGTGTTTTTGTCTGGCAAATCATTAAGGACTCAAGTCAGAAAATAATGGCAAACATTTGAGTTTTAGATTTCATATCCTCAGTAAATGCATACTAATGCAAACTTTGTTGGTCTATCCACTTTCTAAGGAGGTAGGGAATATATATGTGTCATATCTTTCAACTGTACAGATTTTCACAGAATGTCTTCATATCCTTCATAAAATGCATACTAACACAAATCCTGTTATTCTAGCAACTTTCTAAATATGTCCGTAGTTTTGTGCCTTTGTCCCCAACATTATAACAGGCTTTGCCCAGATTTCTTGTGCTAAGAGATTGAGAGGTATGGTGTGTATGTGTATGTATGTATGTATGTGTAAAAGGGAAGTAGCATGCCTGTCATCTGTCCAGGTTTTTGCAGAATGTCCAGTTTTTGCCCCATATTCCTCCTAAAATGGATTGAAGTTGCTAAATAATAACAGACATTTGAGTTTGACATCATATCCTTTAGAAAAATGCATACTAACACAAATACTATTAATTATCTAAGTCCATGAGAGCAATATTTATAATTTGTCCCTATTTATTTTAGGCTTTGTCAAGATTTCTTGCACTAAGAGATTGTGTGTGTGTGTGTGTGTGTGTGTGTGTGTGTGTGTGTGTGTGTGTGTGTGTGTGTGTGTGTGTGTGTGTGTGTGTGTGTGAGATATATATATATATATATATATATATATATATATATATATATATATATATATATATATATATAGAGAGAGAGAGGGATAGAGAGAGAGTGAAATCCCCTAGTTACACTTAGCAGGTGCAATTTCATTTCAAGTGCATTTTCAAGGAATTGCAAGCTTCAAAGGAAAATAAGTTTACTGCTGCTCATGCTACGTCTGTTAAAATGTGCAACTGTTTTGTTTAGTAAATGGTATCACTATTGTGGTATAGAATTTTAAAGCAGTGTTAGCAGCAGAAGCACAGCAGTTAGCATACTTGCATTTACTGTAGAGGGCTGTAGGTTCTACTCCCACAGAATGTGCATTTGTATTTTAAGGGGTGGAGAGCTGCAGTCCTGAGGATGTCTTCCTTTGAATGAGATGCTTAGTAATTATGAACCTGTTTTTCAGCTTACCACCCATTCTCTATTGCAATATACCAGCTTACCCTTTTTAATGCAACATAGTCAATTTATTCTTTGAGGGCAGCAGGCACATAATTTGTAGATGAAATGCTGAAATCTGCAGTTGTTTTCTAGCAACAACCTCTTCATTAGTTTTAGATATCTTTAATGTGGAATTATTCAGATGATTTTACTTCTGCATGGATTGTGTATATTGACTGATATTGGTGGATTGTAATGACACAAGTTTGACTGCCCTTTTATGGTTGAAATGCTCCGAATTGTGCAGTTTGTCATTATTGGTTTATATGTTTTGTTGCATTGTTTACTGGAAAAAATGTTCAAAACTATAAATTTAAAACACACTCTGACAAGTGGTACTGTGTTATACAAGGGATATAATTCAATTATATATTATAATTAATACAGTCAGGAAGGTGAATCAAAGAACTTTTGCATGGCCCTAAAAAAGATGTGCAAAGGGCCTATGGTTTGGAAACAGCCTAAAGATAAAATTAACCTGCCACTGGCCAGATGCATTTTCTTTGAATGCGGGTTTTAATGCTGTTCCAGTGAATGCGAGTTTCAAAGGTATAGAAACTTTAATGCTAAGTCTGTTTTCATTGTAAGAGTATTGCTTTGTTTAGCAAATGTCTGTCAGTGTTTGTGCTATAAAGTATGAAATAAAAGTTGCAAATTAAATCCAAATATCTGTAATCATTGAAGTAAAGAATAAAACAGTATACACACTGAAAGTTGTGAACAGTGTTTATGGCAACTGGGGAGAAATAGCCAAATAATGGGTCACTGGAATGGCTGTGTGGTGGTGGTGGGGTGCTGTGTACGTGTGGGGCTCTAGGTTTCATGTCCCTGCAAAAAATCCTGCAGGCTCCCCTGTCTGGAAGAAATTTTTAACATGTATTCAATGTAGCCCTATTATCACGAAGTCTGTCACTGAGATTGTGCACGTTTGTCCAAAAAGGTGATTTTAATCATTTATTGTTAAGCCATCCTTTATGAATGGCATTATATAACAATAGGGATCATTCTGAAAGCGCTATTCAGATTGTTAAAATGATCTAAAATGTCAACAAAAAGGCTTTGGATTTGCAGTTAATTAAGTGAACTTTGCTCCTAACTTTTCAGTTTTCAGTGCTTTGGTCATTTCTGCTTATACCCTCAACTGTTCAGAACTTTACAGAATGTCCCTTATTTTTGCCTCATGTTTTTGCCCTGTCCCTTGTAAAATGTTTGATGCTCTGGTAAATTCCTGGGGATTACAGTCAATAAATAAATCAAGAAGTTAGCGTTTTAGAATTTCCACTATTTAGAAAATGCATATTGAAATAAAATGTGTTGTTCTATTGACTTTTAAGTAGATTAGAGTAATATTTAAAATTGTTTCTGATTTTGGGGCTCCATCCCATTATTTTTAGCTTTGTCTAAAATTTCTGTCTAAAGAATATGGGAGGAATGATTCTGCCATCTGTAGGACACAAATTTATAACCTGTGGCATTGACATTACAATGTTCTGTTATGAAAGGTAATTCCACATTGTAGCATATTTCTTGCAGACATGGCATTCTTCCTCCTTTATTTCATAAACAATGTTCACAAGAAAGCATGTTGAAAAACAAATACATTTAGATATCTTACTTAAATTGTATAACTCTTGATTTTTTAAACATGTCAATTTGAAATGCTGAATACAGACTTTTCTGTGATGTAGCAAGGTATATAATTTTTATATCCATGCTTTCATTTTTAATAAAATATTTTAAGGGAGATATATCAGACTATAGACCGATAGTTGCTGAATTGTCAGTCCCTTTATTTTTATACTATACATTTCAACAAAATCCCATCTGTTTTAGTAACATTATTTTCAAACTTAGACTTCATTATTGAAATGTAGACAAACATATCCATATTTGCAAGTGTACATATGTGTCACTTTTCTGTAAAATCACATTTGCCATATAGACACAGCATTACAGAAATTATATTTATTGTTTTAGGAAAGCATTAACTATTATTTTTTTCTGACAAAGGCCAAAATCCATTTCCAAGTATAAACATTTCTGTTACTACAATTAAAGAAGAATTCTCATAATCTCATAATACATGTAAATGGGATAGTTAAATGGTGAAAACTGAAAACAAACTGCATTTTTGCTTCAGTAATATAGTCTGCATTACTGAAATCATCTCAGTACTCTTATCTTTAGCTTTATGACACTTTATGCATGTTCCATGCTTGTGTATACAGATGCTGTCTATCAAGGCATGCCAGTCTTTTATAAATGATATGCTCTTCAAACACATTGTCAAGCAATGCATTTAAAATACATACCCATCTTCACATATTTTCCCCTGACTAATGCTTGTTCATTTATTGAGCAGGCATGCTTGACGAATATTCCTTCAGTCTACCAGTAATTCAAGTCAGTACTCTGTACTGACAAGTATTTATTATGTTTCATTTGTTAGTGTTGTATGTTTACAAAATGCCATTGAAGAATGAGTTTAAATGATTATGCCCATGTTAAAGCGGAGTCCAGGAAATACAAGATGTACCTAGGACTTTTTTGGAAGCTTCCTTCTGTATTAAGGGAAAAGTACAAACATATTTAGTGACATTTACTTTGAAATTGTAAATTGCATTAAGGGAAGAGAACACACAGCTTTAATGACATTAGACTTTACCTAACAAATTGCATCACTGTAAGTCATTGTCTTAGTCAGGTATTATATATTAAATTTGTAGTTTTATACTTCATAGTATATTCCACCCCCTCCCCCAGCAGGGACATTGCCTGGCAGATCCTGTCTTTCATAAATAAAGGATTCTCGTTTTGCATCTATTAAATAATATGGATTTTGATACTGAGCCAGCATATTCATATGCTAAAAGTTTACTGGTCTAATGGATAAGCTCATAAATAAGAAATTATTTTTTAAAAAAGGCTAAGCTAAGGTAATGCCATAGTTTTCTGTCTCATTGTGGGTTTCATTTTATATCTGCACTTTGTTAAAGTAACATTGGCAAAGGCCATATACTGTTGCAGTCTGAACAAAAAGATAAATAAGAACAAAAAGATAATACTTAATTTTGAAACTGAGCCACAGCACCATGTACTCCCTGGTTATACAGTATAAGTGCCTATATTTACATTCATAGCATGACGCAGGAATAACCTAATCAGAATTTCACTGGGGAAGCAATAACGTAAACTTGAAGTTACACTGAGGTTACAGAATGCTATTATGATACTTTGAATTACTCTGTTATGGGTACACTTTACTGGGCTTTGAGTTAGAGGGCACACACTATTTCTATAGTTGTCTATATCCTGCAACTAAGAAACTCAGTAATGGCACTTTACTGGTTTTCATGCAGTGTTGTGCACTGAACAGTAAATAAGATTCTGAAATTAAATGGGACCAATGTTAAGGGAGAATGTGTAGCATTTTGGAAATATAAAGAAACACAGAATGGAAAAAAGTCAGCTAAAGCTAGTTCTATAGCATGGAGGGGGTATTGTCCATATTGTATTCACATTAACTTGGGTTTGGATGGTGAGTTCAAAAGCTGGAGGAGCCAGCCAAAAATAGGTGGAAGTGAGCAGGCATTGATTGTCTTGCCCTTACAAGGCAAAGGAGGTGGTCGGTGTACAGCTCCATTTAAAAGGTTGTGGGAAATGCTATATTTGACAATGAGTACCCTGGCATGCTGACAGAATAAGTGACATGAGGAAATATACTCTCACATTGCAGGTCTAACAATATAGGCTGTTCAATGGAGAATAGAGGAGGGCAGAACAAAATTTGGAGCAAGCCAAGGATGATTGAGAGATAGCCAATACTCTACTCTGTCTTCCCGCCACATAGACATAGATATGGTTACTGAAAAATCTTTTCTTATGAAAACTGAAAAATCTCAGTATACTAAAGCCAAAGGAAAAGGAAAAATACAAAGGTCAATAGGATTTTCAGAGGGCTAGATTGTTACATTGAAGATCAGAAAATTCCAAGACAGGAAAAGTTGCCAAAAATAGAAAAACTAAAGACCCAGACTAAGGAAAGGACATCCAATTCATTCAAAAATGAAAATAAGCATTAAAACAGATTAAGCTGCATATGAGAGCAAAACAAGACAAAAACAAAGGATGGAAAATGTTAATGGATGATAGGCCGTAAAGTATGGTAAGAATAAAATTATGAAATAATACTTCACAGTTTTTGCAGAAAATAAAAAAAAATGTTGTCATATCCATTAATCAGAAATAGCTAACAAAGTGAATTTGTTTTCAGTCCTTTTGCATAAAAAATAGTCACAAATCAGATAAACCAATGGGGGGGGGGGTCCAGTAGTAATCACCCAAGTCCTGGAACAATAGAAAGGTTCCTCAAGATTAGAAGTGGGCAAATACAATTCTCATTGACAAGAATGGAAGTAAGACAGTGCCTGGAAACCATCATAGGTTCATAGGTTCATAGGTGTGTACTAGGCTAATGGCCCTGGAGCCTTTACAAGCCTAGCCCATAGGATTATCCTGGCATTGCACCACCCAACCTTAATTCCCAGTGCCTCTGTTGAGCAGAGCCACTGGAGTGATCCCAGGGGTGAATTTTCTATTTCCCATCCACTCATCAAGATTTCTCTTGAAGAGGGCCAGTGAGGTGCTCTGTTTGACATGTATGGGAAGTCTGTTCCATAACATGGGCAGTCTCTGGGTTATGAACCTGTCCCTCCAGCATGTTCTGTTGATTGTGGTAATGAGGTTGAGGTCTCTGGAGCATGTGGTGTGGAGGGATTGAGATTTCTTTAGATGTAACATTTCTAACAGAGCTGGGTCAGACATGGCTTTATAAGTCAAGCAGAGATCACCTCAAAGTAGGCGATATGAGACAGAGAATAGTTGGAGTTTTTTGAGACTGTCCATATAGGACAAGTGTTTAACGCCTAGGATCCTCTTTGTGAGGTGCTTTTGCAGCCTCTCCAGTTGTTGCAGGTCTCTAGTGAGGTACGTGCAAATGGGGAATTGTACTTGATAATTGGCCTAATGAGGGAAGAGTAGAGGGAGACAATGACCTCCTTCTTCCTGGATGCAAAACCCTTAGTAATGAGATGTGCCACATAGAAGGACTTTCTGACCACAGTGGCAGTGTGGTGGTCAAAAGAGAGATTGCTGTCAACATGTGTTCCTAGATCTCTTATAACGTCTTCTGTGTTCAGTGGACTACCATCGATGTGGTAGTTCATGGGAACTGGGTTTTTTCCAAAGGGGATGACAACACATTTTTTGGCATTGAGCTTAAGGCTATGGTTCTGACACTAGTTGTTGGTCTCAGTGAGGCCTTTCTGTAGGATGTCAACATCACTTGGCGAGTTAATAATGGATCACAACTAGCAATCATTTGCGAACTTTATCAGCCAGAGTCCCTTCGTGTTGGACTGGACTTCTGAGAAGTAGATACCAAACAGGAAAGGACCCAGGACCAATTGATGTGGGACTCCACTCATGACTGGTCGGCAGTCTGACTTGGAGTCAACTACTTTCACACTGTGAATTCTATCTGTAAGCCAGTTTGAAACCCACCTAGTGATACAGGGGTTGACGCCTAGCGTACTGAGTTTTCCTATGATTTCTGAGTGGGGAATGGTATCAAAGGCTTTGGCCAGATCAAGGTAGGCCGTATGAACCACCTTGCCTTCATCCACAACTCTGGTGACTGACTCAAAGAAGTCGACCAAGTTGAGCAGGCATGATCTACCCTTCACAAAACCAAACTGTGTGGGATCCAGAGTTTGGAGATTCCCTATACCTTGTTTATTATGTCCATGATGATGATGATGCATTCCATAGCTTTGCATATCAGACTTGTCAGGCTAATGGGGCCATAGTTCCCAGGGCCTGTAGTTGCTCCTCCTTTGTGGAGAAGGATGACTATAGTATTGCGCCATTTGGTAGGGACAAAGCCTGAGGTGAGGATGTGAATGAACAGAGCACACAAGTGAGGTGCCAGTTCACTCTGTAGTTCATGTAGAACACAGCCAGGGATATTGTCAGGTCCCATAGAGGCTGTATCCTTGGCCTTGGACAGTGTTGTTTTTACCTGTGCAGCAGTAATACTGGGTGCCTGGCAATCTACTGGTATTGTGAATGGTTCTGGGGGGGGGAGTTGGCACTGAGTCTGTCAGCCATCAAGTTGTTAGACTGACTCTGGGAGAGCCCTGTGAAGGTTAGAGTTATGTGATCACTGCTACAGAAGAAAACTATGACATATCTTTAAGTAAGTGGAGCACTGGACAAAACACAGCATTACTTAACATCAGGAATGTTATTCCAAACTTAACTAAAAGTTCTGGAAAGTTATTTTGTTCTCTCACTATACTCATGAGAAATAAACCAGCTGTGATACTAGTTTTATTTTTTCAATACTCCAGTATTTCAGCAAAAAGCCACCCATTTTTAATAACATTCTTGTTTTCAAAATCAGACTTTGCACATAGAATTAACAAACACCCCAAACTTGGAATACATATTTGGATAATGATAATGAAGGCATATATATTATTAATGCACAAGATATCTATGTATGTATTTATGCAAGGCCAGATTACGTGAACACTTAGCTAAAACCTACCTGTAACAGTAACTAAGTTATATAGTAAAACAAAGGGAAAACAATAGGATTAGAACAGTGAAACAGCAATTGAGATTAGTTAAATCCCCAATTTTGTTCATGTGTAAGACTGGCATTTTATGAGATTCCCTAATTTCTAATGGGCTGATTTCCCATGTTACAGATGAAAAACTGAGAATAACTATTCCTTATATACTGAAGAAAAAGGGGTACTTATATATTTTGCAAGCAGTGACAATAATGAAGCCTTTGTGTGTATAGGTTACTTGCAGTGAAAAGAGCATATTTTAGTACTGTCAAGTCACAGTATTGTATGCGATAATAATGTTCAGGTAGCAAAGGCAGATCAGTGACTGTTTAAACTGAAAAAAAAGATAAAAAGGTTAGTTACTTTGATCCACTCATAGGTCCTATCCTCATCCAGCACTTATAACAACTTATGCATGCTACTCAAATGTCTCATGCTGATAAAAATGATGGACTTGTAATAACTTCTTTGTTCCACACATTAAACTGTTTTAAGTTGTTTCACACAAACCACAGTAATCCTACAAAGCCAGAATAATGAGCAAACAGCAATGAGTAGTTTCCTTCAAGATATCTCCAGGAATTACAACATATTTGCTTCTCATTGTTATTAAAACACTCTTTCAATATCATTGTGAAAGAATCAGGGAAAAAGCCAAAACGTATTGTGGAAATAAAAGCCCAAAATCAGGGACAGATTTTAAATATTGCTTTTACATACCTGAAGAGTTGATAGGATAATGCTCATGTCTATCTAGTAACTCAACCACTCGATGACTGACCAGAAAAAAATCAACAATTTGTAAGATGAACAGATGAAAAAATATGACACAAGCTCAGGGATATTGATAGCCCTCAACCTAATAATGGAAAGAAAAAGGCCCCGAAATCAGGAGCAATTTTACAAATTATCCAAATTCACTTAGAATGATAACAGAACAACAGACTTTGCATCAATGTGCATTTTCTGATCAATAATTTGCATAAAACCACAAATCTAGCATTACTGACTGAATGTAATCCATAGGTAATCAAAGGACAGGATAAAAATATGAAGCAATAGCAGTGAGGTTCTGCCAAATTAGAGAGTCCAGAAGGTGAAATTAGTGCAGGTACTTTGTCTACCCTGCAGATAGGTATAACACTCACCATATCTGTTTGCTTAAAATTAGTGCAGGTACTTTGTCTACCCTGCAGATAGGTATAACACTCACCATATCTGTTTGCTTAAAATTAGTGCAGGTACTTTGTCTACCCTGCAGATAGGTATAACACTCACCATATCTGTTTGCTTAAAATTAGTGCAGGTAATTTGTCTACACTGCAGATAGGTATAACACTCACCATATCTGTTTGCTTAAAATTAGTGCAGGTAATTTGTCTACACTGCAGATAGGTATAACACTCACCATATCTGTTTGCTTAAAATTACTACCCTGCAGATAGGTATAGCACCCACCATATCTGTTTGCTAAAATTAGTAGCACTCACCATATCTGTTTGCTTAAAATTAGTGCAGGTAATTTGTCTACACTGCAGATAGGTATAACACTCACCATATCTGTTTGCTTAAAATTAGTGCAGGTACTTTGTCTACCCTGCAGATAGGTATAATGCTCACCATATCTGTTTGCTTAGCAGTGCCAGGATTAAAACCAGTAGCAACAACAGCAACAGCAACAATGATTAAAACATACAAAAAACTTACCATATCCTCATGCTCTCAATTGTCATACTGCTGCTACTGGCCACAGTGCCTGTCCCCTTCTAGTTCAAAATCTACAGGCAGTAAAAAAGCTTCATTAATATTTTAAACCTTATTTTTGAAAGATAGTCCCAGGGATTCATGAAGCTTGTGCCAGGTGCAGGAGTAGTGTCGGCAGTCTAATGCCAAATATGGCCGCCGACCAATTCAGGTACGAGCTGTTTCCATGTGCACTGCCAGCGTATGCCAGAGCTGCGCAGCTCCCGGCACATGTATGCTAATTACCCCATGTGCAGCAGTGTAGCATGCAAATGAAGGTATATAGTGATTCATGAAGTGGTGCAGGCGTAGCATAAGCATGAAGAAATGTAAACCAAAAAAAAAAAAAAAACGGTTTAAATTTTTTCAAACATAAAATCGGAGCCATGAAAGCGGACCAAACTTATGTATTATAATGTTAATATATGCCAATGGCTAAATATATAGCCAATGGCATAAAAAAATGCACAACACATAAAAAATAACATTTAATGTCATGGCCACACTAACGCAAAGTAAAATCGCAGTGCATCGGTGCGCAAACGGGATCACAATGAAAATATATTTAGATGTCATAAAACTGCAATGCAACACAATTCATGAATTCCCCATAATAGTCAATGGCACGCATGCTACACCACAACCATGGTGCAAGGGTTGCTAAGGGTCTGTGACAATGTTCTGCATGGTAATTAGGAATTAGTAGTCAATGCCATGCAAATGAGTCAAGTAATACTGAATCGCAAAATCCCCGCTGGCGTAAGGATGTACCACACAGCGTAGCAGTACAACACCGAGGTGTGGCCAGGAGGTAAACATGACATCAAGAGAGGGGTGATCCACCATAGCTGTAAGCACATTGGAGCATTGCTTATCCGGGTTGCCTGTTGCTAAGCAAAGCCACAGGATAGGGATGTGGAAGTAGCCATAGCTTTGCTTAGCTGAGAGCACACTAGGTAACCGAAAGTGCATGTGAACGTGGATGAAACCGCACTCGAAACCCAGTAAACAGCTATGCATGGCGCATCATAGCTGAAAAAGGAAGGATATGGGAAGACAATAAGGAAATGCTGCAGCATGGTAATTGGAGTGCAAATGAGTACTTAACACCTAGGAACTCACAGTGGGCCATTGACAACAGCTACCAAGGTTGCGAGCAGCTACCTGCAGAACATGAAAAGGGAGGTGCCGTACTGCAAAGA
The DNA here is from genome assembly GCF_019279795.1 of Protopterus annectens. Taxonomy (NCBI): domain Eukaryota; kingdom Metazoa; phylum Chordata; order Ceratodontiformes; family Protopteridae; genus Protopterus; species Protopterus annectens. The sequence continues at coordinate 761,649,982 of NC_056729.1, read as the reverse complement.
AAAGAGAACTGTCACAACAGAACAAAGCAAACTTGTAGTAGATCAGCTACATAACACATTTCACAACACAATCCTGAGTTGGGAAAGTACAAAACAAGAAAGCAGGCAGGTGGATGCATGCCTGACAATGGGAGGGGAATTGGGTTGAAAATTGAAGTAAAGGGCAACAGATGAATCATGGCAGCCAAGCGTAAGTCAACACCAAAAGCCCCACAATAGCAGTATCTGCCATAAAACCCATAATTAAGATACCCTGCAGCTGGAATTGCACATACACATCCAATGACACCAGCATCATCCATTGCACAATAGTATAAGGTGTGAAAGCCCCACACACACACTTGTGTATTCCCAGACACTCTACACCATTGGTGTATACAGACTGGAATTTTTTAATATGTACATGTTAGGGGCTGCCATGGCTTTGATTCACCAGCATGTGTTGGAGACTGATGGTGGTCTGGATGATAATGCTGACAACCATCTCAGGCACCAGAGGAGGAGAAGAGTGTTCAGACCCAGGGTAATCTACCAGGGGCTACATGATCTGGAGATAGTAGAGCATTACAGGGTGGACAGGGACACCATACAGCAACTTGTTGAGTTGTGCCAGCCAATCCTCAGAGCCAGAAATAACAGAGGGAAACCCATCCCAGTGGACACAAATGTATGTGTAAGCTTGAGAATACTAGTCACAGGTACATTTCAAAGGCCAACTGGGGATATCATGGGGATCTCACAGGCATCAGCATCCAGGGTACTCCACCATTTCCTGGATGCCATGTTACCACATGCCAATGAGCACATATACTTCACCCGAACACAGGAGGAGTTGGCCAGCAATATGCGTATCTTCCACTGTGTGGCAGACTACCCGGAGGTACTGGGTGCAATAGATTGTATGCACATACACATCAAGACACCACCCGGTGAGCAAGGTAGGCACTACATAAACCGCAAGGGATACCCCTCCATCAACTGCCAGGTCATGTGCAATGCCCAGGGCATTATCATGGATGTGTGTGCTGGCAGCCCTGGAAGCTCACATGACTCCCACATCTGGCATGCCTCACAGCTGTATCAGGTATTTGCCAGGGGGGGGGGTCATTCCATATGGCCACCTGGTGAGGGATTCTGGCTATGCACTGGAACCGTGGATGATGACTCCCATCAGAAATGTACACACAGCCATGCAAGAATGCCATAATGAGGCACACACAGAAACCAGAATCATCATAGAGCGCATGTTTGGGATGCTGAAATCATGGTTCCGTTGCTTGGACAGATCTGGTGGAGCCTTGCAGTACTCTCCAGGCATGTGTGCCCACAACTTCATAGTATGTGCCATACTACACAATATGATCCTGTGGAAACAGCTGCAGCAGGGACAGAATGGTGAAGGCCCTCACAGCCCACCACCATTGCCAAGGACCCCACAGGCAACTAGGGACTCAGACCATGAACACCCTGTGCCAGCCCCAGTAGGCAGATGGAGGCATGCCCAGTATGCCCATGCCTTGGCAAAGAGGGAACATATAGCACACACACTGACAGTGTAGGCAGTTATGGACTGACACCCTTCTCCACCTGCACACACAGCAAACATGGATGGCACACACACACGACCACCTGTAAATTGGCATGTATAGGTGGCCTACTGTGTGCATCCTACATAGGTAGCCATCAACTATTGTACACACAACTGCCATTGGCACAAGGTAAGTCAATACCTGAATGATAAATTAAGCTATCAGCATGTGTCCATACTGTATGTATAGGTTCATAGATACATAGGTAGGTACATGCCTAACTGCCTGAGGCCACTCATAAGCATAGCCAAAAAGTGTCTGCTATTGCCACCCCATTGATTAACTAACTGTCCCTCTGTGGAGCAGAGCCAATTGTGGTATCCCTGGGGTGTATCCACTGTTCCCCATCCACTCTGCAAGGATTCCCTGGAGTGTTAGTGAGGGGTTTTGTATAATGTAATCAGGGATGTAGTTCCAAATAATGGGGAGTACCTGTGGCAGGAATCTGTCACTCCAGCATCTTCCAGTTATGGTTGTGGCAAGGTGTAGCTCATTACAGTGTGTGGCTCACTGTGACATGGATGCCCATAGGTGGAGCATATCCATTAAGCCTGACTTGGACAAGGCTTTGTTGGCCAGCAAATATCATCCCTGAGTAAACGAGATGCCACAGAGTAATGCATGTGTTTATGCAGTCTGGCAACATAGGACACATGTCTGAGGGCATTATCCCTCTATGCAAGGTACATTCATGGCCCTTCCAGCTGTCAGATGTGTCTTCTGAGGTACATCCAAAATGGGTTATCATACTCGATGATGCAATTGATGACTGATGAGTAAAGGGGCACAATAACCTAAGTTTGTTTAGATGTGAACCCTTAAGTAATCAGAGGGTCTATATAAATGGATGTCCTAACTACTTCGCACATATGACTGTCAAAGGAGAGATCACTATGTAATGTAGTCCCCACATACCCATTACATCATCTGAATTATATTGTCTGCCACTCATGTGTTAATATGTGTGTATGTGTGTGTATAGTTTCCCAAAATGGAATGACCATGCAGTATGTGGCCTTTAGCTGGAGGCCATCACTCTGACACCCTGTGTTGGTCTATGTGAGGCCCCTTGAAGGACGTCTCTGACAGCTGGACTGTCAGTTATAGCTCCCAGTCTGCAGTAATCACCAAACATGGCCTGCTGTAGTCCACCTGTGTTAGCTCGTACTTCTGAGAAGTATATGGCAAACAGTAGGGGTCCCAGGATTGAGTCCTGTGGGACACCAGTTGTGACTGGTCAAGAGTTGGACCTGGAGGCTGCTAAGCTTACCATATGGGTTCCTATGTGTAAGCCTGTTGGCGAACCAACTTGTGATGTATGGGTGTATGTACTGGCTGCTGAGTGTAGAAATAATACCTGAGTAGGGAATGGTGTCAAAACCCTTGGCGAGGTCCAGGTAGTATGTGTGAACTACCACACCCCACATCTAAAGTCTAGGTGGCTGTAAGATGTCAAACTGGTTCAGTAGGCATGATCTGCACTCAATCAAGGTGACCTGGGTTGGGTCAAGTGTCAGTAGGTTACCATTGTCAATGTTCATGAGTGCCATGAGGATGCGCTCCATAGCCATACAGATCAGGCTACTCAGGCCTATGGTGTGGTAGTTACTATGGTCAGTTGTGTCACCACCTTGGTGGAGTGTAATAGCTGTTTCCATGCGCCAGTGAATGGCCATGTAGCCTGTGTAGAGGCTGATGGTGAATTGCTAAATTAGGCGGGAGGCCACTTTGTCTTGTACTGTCTGCAGGATGCAGCCTGGGACACCATCTGCCTCCACTGACGCTCTGTCATGCCATTTGAAAGGGCCATTACCACCTGTATGTCACAGATGCCTGGGATACTGTACATTTTGGGTATTGTTGTGGGCCCAGTAGGGGGTGAAGCTTGCTCCGAATGTATCATCAAGTGTGTTGGTGATATCAGTAGGGTCACTATATTCAGTGCAATATTGCACCAGCACAGTGCAAATCTGTGTGCAAATTGCGGTGGTGTGCTGCATTGATATATGAGATGCTGTCGGTTTGATTCTCAGCTAGGCGTCATCTGCGTGGAGACATGCATGAATGGGCATGCCTTAGCAGTTGAAGGTGTGCATCGGGGGCTGGTACCGGCATGTAAAATCAGACACAAACAAACAGTGCAAATCTGTGTGTTACTGCTTACATCCTTGACATAGCCAAAGAAGCCTTTGTGGTCATATTCTGAATCCATGCCTATTTACCTGTGGATGTCTGCCTTGGATGATTACATGAGTAACATAAGTATCTTGCTAATACTGGTCATGGAAGTCTGCATGTCTTGGGATTTGCTGTTGTTCTGGACTACTGTACTACTTCTGTTGTATAGCCTGTATAATGCAGGGATTCAGCAGACTGGTGTCCTTGTGTAGGAGTAGCTAGTCCTGGTTTACCATTGATGGCAAGACCCATACATCTTTGTAGGTGCTTATAGAGTGCATTCGTAATTCTGTCTATATCTTGAGCAGTGTCATCACTGAGCATGGGGTCTGTGAACCCACCCACCTCTGTCATTAGTACTGTGGATTTAGCTGTAGGAAAGATATTCACCATGTGTTCCTTGTGTGGGGGAGTTGGTTGGGAGTAGACATCATCAGTGAATAGTTCACGGTCAGATCTAAACAGTGACGGGTTTGCCTCTGCTGCAGTGCACCTGTTGCACATGTCAGTGATTACTACTTCTAGTATCTTTTCACCACTCATTAGTCCGTCTACCAACTGATACAGGCCATATGAGGTGATAAATCCCAGGAAGTGCTGCGCCTGGAGTGCATACTCGAGTAGGTTATCCAGTTAAGTGTAGGGTAGCCGACATTGATCAATAACAGGGTGTCTGGTAGGACTGTCATGTTTACCACTGTCTGCAGATGCTTGTAGTGGTGCTCCTGGGTCATGGAGGGTTATCTGTAGCAGCTCACAGTTTACATTGCAGTCTTGGCTGATGTTAGCTGCAAATGGATGATCACAGAGGGTGATCTGGGGTATGCTGCCATG
>NC_056729.1:761612530-761644881 GCF_019279795.1 Protopterus annectens | reverse complement strand
CTTAGAGGTAGACAGCAAATGCAACTCGTCTGGGTGTCACCCACCAACCTCCTCAACTTATTTCTCGGGATCCCATTGTACCGCGCCACCAGTCATGCTGACTGCGGGTTGTACATGCAATTTATATTCATAGAAATGCCAAATAATCCCCCAGGTTGCTGGATTGTCTGGTTCACAAAATGTGTTCTATTGTCACTGTAGCTTCTTTACAGTATGCCAGATCTAGGGATACTTTATTTTACTGGGACCTTTGCCACTGCTGCTGCATCCGGATTCCTGGTTGGGAATGCTTCTACCCATTTTGATAATATATCTATAATCACTAAACAGTATTTCTTCCCTTCACATTTATTCAGATGTATAAACTCCATACAAATAGTACGGAACGGTTATGGTGGTGTAGGAAACCCACTCCCTTCGGTTGAAATGCCCCCTGTGCATGATGTCTACTGCAAATATGACACGCTGCTCATGATGTTTGTATGTGGTTCCTGATTCCGTATGTTAGGGATATTCTGTTAACCAACTGTACCATCCCCCCTGTTGAGACATGGCTCTACCCATGGCTCAACAAAGCCGCATATCTGAATACATTAGACGTTAATATTGGCTTTCTCACTGTGGATATGTACAGTCCGTCTTCAAGGATTGCTCCTCGTCATACCCACGTCTGCTTTTCTGCTTTGGTAGTTGATGTTTGCATTGTTTGTAACATTTCTACATCTAGAATGTCTGAGGATTGTCATTCCTCATTCGACACTTTCCAACTGTGAGGCTGCTTGTTTTGCAGCTGCATCAGCTCGTGCCTTACCTTTCCTACTGTTATCCTGTTGCTTTGTATGAGCTGCACATTTACAATTAGCTACTTTAGTGGGTAACTGAATGGAATCTAATGCATTCAAGATCAATTGTGCATGATTAATCGGTTTACCGGTGGATGTTATCATTCCCTATTCTTCCACTGCTGCTCATAAACATGCACTGTACAGACAACATACTGACTATCGGTATAAATGTCCACACATCAGTTTTTCGCTAGAGTACAAGCACGTGTTAAAGCTATCGATTCTGCTGCTTGAGCAGACACGTTATGCTGCAGAGTTGGGCTTCTACAATCTCATTATCAATAACTACTGCATAACCTACTTGATTCTTTCCTGTAGGACTCTTTCTACATGATCTGTACACATAAACTGTCACCTCTGCATCATCTAAGAGTATATCAGTGATATCCTGTCTGTGTGGAGTTATTTCCTCCATTTCATATAGGCAACTGTGTGGTGTGCCATACACAGGTGTCGGACGGACGTTGATAGGTTTAATGTTGTACAACGCGTTCAATCACCATATGAGGTTGACTCAGAGGTATGGTCAAACAAGACAGATGTCTAGCACGGGTCAGGAATGCTATTTTCTCTTGCAGCAGAATGATCGCAACTGCATGAGACACTCTCACAGTGAGAGGGTGGAATAATAACATTAAGGCCGAGGCCTGTACTGCCATGGGTGCTGCAACAACTGCCTGTACACAATGTGGCACTGACCATGCCACAGTTTCCAATCATGAGTAGTAAGCTATGGGGCATTGCTTACTTCCATGCTGTTGCATCAAGACTGACGTCATATATCCCTGCTTACAATCTACAGTCTGACAACATCTGTTATGATTATTCGGGAGACCTAATACAGATGTTGAAGCTATCAATCGTTTTAGTCTGCAGAAAGCTGTTTCTGCTACTGGAATCCAGTGTAGTATATGTTGTGCTGCCATAGGTGTATTAAAGATTAAAGCAGACAATAGAGCAGATTCCAAAGCATTGTTTGGTAACCAGCTTCGACAAATGTTAGTCGGCCCAGGAAGGACATCATTCCCTTCTTGGTAGTTGGCTTGGGTGCTTGTGAAATTGCTGCCTTCCTATGGTCATGTAATGTTCTACCCTCCTTGGATACCACATATCCCAGGTACTTGACCTGTATTCTCTGTAGTTGCAATTTATGCTTGCTTAATTTATGTCCCTGTTCTGAATATTGCAATAATGCTATTGTATCTTCCCTACATTGCTGCTGGGTAGGGGCTGCAAGCAGAATATCATCCACATAAAGTAGAACTTGACTGGCCCCGGGTGGAGTAAACACCGGAATGTTGCTAGCCATCTCCTGTGCGAATATCGTTGTACTTTCACAGTATCCCTGCGATAGCCGGGTATGGCTGTATCTGTTACCCTGAATGTAAATGCAAAACAATACGGACTATCTGGATGTATAGGTATTGAAAAGGAAGCATAGCTTATATGTACCACGGTAAGATACTTCTGTGGTGGGTTCATAGCATTCAATATAGTGTGTGGGTCTGGCACCATCGGTACCCTAGGTATTATTACATGATTTACAGCTTGTAAATCCTGTACCATCCGCCATTCCCCTTTGCTTTTCTATCAGAAGATACAGGGTATTGCATGGTGAATAGTGATTACTTTGTAGATGGGGAATTCCCTCTGTGACTTTACAGATATCTTCTGGTGTCCACGGTCTATACACTAAGGGAGTTGGGTCCTGGCCTTCCTGTCCTGCATGAGGGTTCGGTACTTCAATTAATTGACAGATATCCTCACTCTGTTCTAGTGACTGTCTTCTTACTTGAGTGTCCCTAGGTATGTTACGAGTTCGGGATGTGGTTTCAATAGCTTCTCTTACATTTGGTCATTGTGATACCTCTGTTGCCACAGGATAACGTGGGGGGGAGTAGCCTGCCCTCCCGCTTCATATCCTGGATGTGGTATCGGAGGTGGTAGGGGGGTGGGGGGGCTGTCGCTACTACTGTATTATTATCTTCTTTGTGTACATATGATGCTTTCGCATTTCTAGTGTTCTGTTCCCTTCGGTTCACTACCTCAATCCACCTATGTGCTTGACGGATACCCAATTGTCGCTGTTTTTTCGCCTGCACATCTTAGGGTTGCCACCTTTTCAAATGCACAAAGTGGGACATTAGTGTTAGGAACGTGTAATTTGGCAGGGCAAAACATACCCATGGCCAGTACAAAGGACAGCAATTCACTTTTTGCCAGGAGAGCAACCTATTCTTGTAGCATTTGAGTTGCTTATTCTGTTTATTATGATATTTTGGTGTTTCAGATACAAAATTACTGTTTTATGCTACCATTTAAGAAGATATCTGAGAAATCTTTGTCCTAAGATATCAGGACATTTGCCATTTGTTCAGTTTGTTTGCAGGACACAATTGGCCAAAGAGGGACTGTCCCTCACAAAGTGGGACAGGTGGTTACCCTAGAACATCTGCATCACATTTTCAGTGATTCCAATGTTTCAGTAATGATATTTTGTCTAATATACCATCAATGTCATATTTATTACCCCATTTTTCAGAATATCTCACATTATGTGCTCTCTGCAATTGCATATACTTCACATCACCCGTCAAACGCGGATCACATGATCTGTTTGTGCACTAATCTCCCATATCCTCTACACGACTGTTACGTAACCCTTCTCTCGCATACACGTGGTATCTCCTTCCCTGTATCCACTGTAGTGTCTACAATGACTATTTACTCTACTCTGTGTTCCCCTGATCTATGTCCAAATTTAAAACTACTTGGATTGGTCTTCGACCTGCTATCACAACTGTTAACAGAAACACAATGTAGTCTGGTCCCTGATCTACAATAGAGACAAAGAGGCAAACCCTCCTTACCTGAGCCTCCTGTTTATGACTGCACGTTTTTTTTCTTGGGATCCAGTTTTCCGCTTTTCAGCCACAGATCAGACAGTGGACAGCCTCTTTACACACAACAATTCAGTCGGAGGTCTTTTCACTCAAGAAGAACCATTTAGGCAAATTCTCCTGCACAGATGTCTAACCACCCATGCACTCTGACCTGTAGCTTACCAAGGGAATTCCGGCTAAGAAGGACCACAATGTCAAATAAGTTGTTAAAACCAGACTGTAGAAATCAGTAGGCTTTTCTAAGTGACAGTCAATAACACAGGAAGCTCGGGTTCACAACGTTTTAGTAGTGTACACAGGCAGGCAAAATAATATACAGTCCAAGTATGAGAGTTTTGTCTGACTCTATACAGTAAGCAATTTCTTTATATAGTGTTTACAATCAGCTTTTGCCCACCTTACTGACGTGGTCGGTCACAGGGCATTTCCATCACTATGGTCCACAATATTCTATACATACGTGGGTGCTGAGGTCATGCTTTTAAAATGTTTTCCCATGAGAATAACACAGCCTTGCAAGGCACCTGGTCAATTACAGTATCCTTCTGTAATTGTAGCTGTTTCAAGGACCCTGGACTGTTCCGATACAATAGTCAGTTCATTTCTTAATACGTTCCTTTGTCTCTCTGGTAAGGAGTTGTACTCTATCTTCGATAGAGCTCACAAGGCCATCCTCCTCAGGGGAAGGGAGGATGTTATACATGTACATACATTTATTTTTCTGTAACCCAGCAGATAATTAATGCTGAGAGACATAAGCCTGCTGAACTGGTTACTGCCAGGGTCAGAGTTCGATCACACTGCAGCTAAGCTTCACCAATTACATGCATGATCATTTCTACTGCCATATTGTACGGTACAATTCAATGCATTATATAGTATTTGGCTTCTAAACTGGCACTTCATATGTGTTTCTATATATATTTTTCTAACAACATCCATCCGGCCATATGCATGTTGTTCCGTCCTTTACCTTGACCGTGTGTATTTGGCCGTCCGGCAACGCTACTCTCCACATGTGATGTCCCACTTTCCCCTTCTGTGCCTGTGGCACCCTGTTAGGACGTCCTGTTTGGTAGGCACATGTTCCGCTATATGTGTTTGACTTCTCTGCATAGCTAATCATCGATGCGGTGGTTCAACAACCCGACTTGTCCACATGTGTACAGTTATGTGCACCGTGGCGTGTGCAAACCTATATGGTTTGGAGCTGTACATACCACATGCGGGATGTACACATTCTGCAGACACATTCACATGCAGCCATTTCCATATCTGTACCTGAGGTGGGTTGGTGACATGTGGGGTACATATTTGCCCGCATGGCACTGCCTAACACAATACTTCTTACCACATTTCAGGTATGCCCATTGTGTGTAGGTGTGTAGCTGCACAAGGATGCTAGCTGGTTTGGGTGCACAGGCGTACATGGGTGGGACTTACATGCTACAATGGGGCTATTGGGTATTACATCTGCATGCATGGGTTCTGCTTCTGGATATTACACTTAGACATACGCCGTCCTGTGTATGCGACAAACACGTTGCTGGGTGTGGGACATGTTGCTATGCACATGTTTGCCTGTGTTTAGGTATCTTGGTTCCTTCCTGTTGTTATGTCGACACAGCTACCCGGCTGTGTACTCTCACTACTGCTTGTGACCATTATGGTTGACACCTTTTCCAATGCCCATAGTGGGACATCTTTTGTGGAAACATCGGATTTTGCAGGACAACACATACCCACAGCAAGTGGAGTTGACAGAACTTCACTTGTTTGCCATAATATACGCTTATTCTGTTAGCATTTGGGTTCCTTATTCAGTTTCTTATGCCATGTATGTGTTTCATATACAAAATATATGTTTTATGCTACTATTACAGGTATATTGAGGGAATATTTTTGGCAGGAAATCTCAGGTCATTTGCCAGTTTTTCGATTTTTGGGACACAACTGTCCAATGAGGGACTGTCCATAGCAAAGTGGGACAGCTGGTAACCCTGGTGACCATGCCCATGTCGCTACTGGGGTTGCCACCTTTTCCAGTGGCCAAGGTGGGACATTTTCGGGACTCACATCAGATTTTACAGGCCGAAACATACCCACGGTCACTATATAGCATAGAACTTCACTTGTTTGCCTAAATAAAAGCTTATTGTTGTAGCAGTTTGGTTGCTTATTCTGTTTCTTGTGACATTTAGGTATTTCAGTTACGGAAATAATAATTTCATGCAACCATTACATTAAATACGGGATATCATTATGTCCTACAATCTTAGCACATTTGCCGTTTTTAATATTTTTTATCGGGACACAACTGCCCATAGAGGGACTGCCCCTCGCAAAGTGGGACAGGTGGTAACCTTAGTCGCTACTCCTATGTCGGTGCGGCGCACTGACATGCTGCGGTACACCTTCTCTGGGTATTCCCACTGACGGTGCATTGCGGGACGAACACGGTGTTACGCGTATCCTTTGTTCCTTGGACGGGTACACTTAGGGCTTCGTGGGTTGTATTTGCTTCTCCGTTTTGTTGGGACGGGTACTATGTTGCATACTCTACGTGCGTTTCATTCTGCACGGGCCCTGGCTGCTGCCATTACTATTATGGGTGGACCGTGGCAGTCAGCACATTAGGTTGCTCATCGCCTGCCGGCTTAGCCACGCCTCCAGACGCATCCTACTTGGGCTCGCTCACGTACACTACGCACGTGTCTGTGGTTGTGGCGCGCTCTCATTACTATGCATATGGCGCTACTACGCCGACTATTCACTGCACCGCCGGCGCAGGCCTTACACCGGCCTTGCGCCGAGCTTCATGAATCCCGGGGAATGTTTATTGTATAAAACACACTTAATAAAGAACTTTTATAAGATGTGGGTAATGTTGTTTTATAAAAAGTGGATAATGTTGTTTTGGCAACATTTTAAATTGAGGGGTATGTATTACTTTAAGACATTTTGGCGCCCTTTTTACTCAATAGGTTATTTAAATGGAATGTTATGGTGTCTGTTTACTTCATTTGAAAAAGCCCTGCAATGTGTCATGGTGAAAGCACTTCTGTGTTACTCATTTTACAATAAATTATTTTATTCAGCCATTTCCTGTTGCCTGAACCACTTATCTATTATTAGTTTTTGGTCTTGCGGTCTTCTGCCAGTTCTACTTTATAAGTTTTGTTTTGGTTGGATTAAGGGCAAGATGGTTGTCGAGCACCCACTGTTCAGTGGAAAAGAAGCCGGCTTGTGTTAGATTGTTAAGAGTTGTGATGGAAGGGGAAGAACAGATTGTAGTAGAATCATCAGCATATTGGATGAGACTGGAGTTAGGAATGGATTGGAAGAAATAATTTATGAATATGTTGAATAGCAGGGTCCTAGAATGGAACCTTGGGGGATGCCTGTAGATGTATTAAGGATGTGTGAGGTAGCTTTTTTCCATTTAACTGCTTGTTGCCTGTTTGTGAGATCACTTGAGAACCACTGGGTAGAGGAAGGGGACAGATTAAGTTTAGAGAGTTTGGTAAGAAGGAGGTAGTGCGAAATAGTGTCAAATGCCTTGGAGAGGTTGAGGAAAAGAGTCGATACAAAGTAGCCAGAGTTGCGGGCTTTAATTGTTTCTAGGAAGGAGAGGAGGGTAGTGGAGGTACTATGACCTGGTTTAAAGCCATGTTGTGTGGGGGTAAGAAGCTGATTATAAGGTAGGGTAAGAATTGTCAGTATACACCCTTTTCAAGTAGCTTAGAAATAGGGGGTAGGATAGTGATAGGGTAAAAGTTTGGATGTGATTATTATTGCCACCTTTATGGAGAGGAATAATAAAGGCCTTCTTCCAGAGCTGAGGGACCTGGCTTTCAGAGATAGACCGATTAATTAGTATGATGGTAGGGAGAGAAATGGTATCTGTGGCTACTTTTAGGAAGTAGGAGGGAATTTCATCAGGGGCATTGGAACCAAGTTTTAATTTTAGGAGAAGTTTTTTTATGGTGGATATAAATATGGGATTGATAGAGAAAGGTGGAGGTTGGGGGCAATGGTTGCTAGGGGAGGAAGGGATGAGCGTATACTGAGGAGGGCTTTTAGATGTTTAGGTGTTGATGAAGGATGATGTTAGCTTGTTTATGGACTCTGTGAAGAAAGAGTTAAATTAGGTGGCTAAGTCCATGTTAGAGGCATCTGGGTTAGGGGAAGATTTTCTTTTTTTCCCAGGTTGAGGAGAGATGAGATTCCTTTCCAAAATAGTTTGGGATTGGTGGTGTGGTTGGTTTGGAGAGTGGAGAAATAGGCTTTGCGATCTGAGGTAAGAAGTTTTTTTATTTTATTTCATAGTGTTTTATATTTGTTTAAGGTGATAGTGGTTTTATTTTTATGGTAATGTGTCCAGGCTTTGTCAAGAAGGCACATGGTTGCCAAGGTATTTTTGGTTACCAGGGTTTGGGGTTACTTTCTATACATTTTGTTTTTAGAGGGGCAACAGAGTTGAGCAGGTTTGTGAAAGTATAGTTAAAGTAGGAGAGAGCATTGTCTAGGGAAAGAGTTTTTAATGGGTTCCAGTTTGTGCTTTTAGTGCATTTGAGACGGTTTCAGCAGTGAAGTTCTTTAGGCAAGGAGTAGAAATACAGGGGTGAGTTGGTTGTATAGAAGAGGGGAGACGGTGGGCAAAAGTGGGGAAATGGTCTGGGAGAAGACCACTATCAGAGATATAGTGAGGATGGGATACTAGAATCCAGTCTGTTGTAGTTCCAGTGATGGAGTTCTTGAAAGGCCTGGTAGTGGAATTGATTAGTTGTGTAAATTTATATAAGTTAATATTGAGTGAATTAGTTGGAGATTGGATTGTGGCCTAGTTTATGTTCATGTCCCCCAGGATTATGGTTTCATGAGTAATGTTGGTAGAGACCCAGGAGAGAATATCTTCAAGGGATGAGATATTGTTGCCAGGGGCAATATGAGGGAGAGAACAAATATGAGTTTATGCTTGTTTAGGTGGAGTAGGGCTGGTATTATTTCTGCCTTGCCAAATTTGGGAAAGGGTTTGGTATAGGGGGTGACTAAGAGGGATGCTGAGTTCTGTCATCCCTTAACATGTCGTAGTTGGGAGGAGTTATTTCAGAATCTTGTATGTGGGGCTTAAGCCAGGTTTCTGAGATGGAGACAATATCGGGTTGGTTATGTAGAAGCCAGACATGAAGGTTTGCCTGTTGCTTGGGGGGTCTGATGCAACTTGGTAGAGGGTCCTGGGGTTGGCTGGATGTCCCCAGAGAGAAGGATAGAGATAAGATAATGGATGAGGTATTTGGTTTGTTTAGAGTGTAGTATACAGGTAGAGAGTTTTGTGGACATTAGACTATTGTAGTTGGGAATGGTGTTTGTAGAGTTAGGTAGGAGTCTATAGGGGAAGAACATGCTAGTGCTGAGGGGGTAGAGACTGGGAGATATGAGTAACAGTAGATATGTACCTTGTAGAGGATGGAGTAGTGTTGTGAAATGGGGGGAGGTGGTTTGCATTAGTAGGCTAGGTGATCTAATTTAGGTAAGTTAAGATAATTAGAAGTATTTGAGTAAGTAGGGGTAGAGATTTGAGGGTCATGATGTTGGTTATTAGAGTAGAAGTAGGGGGTGAGTTAAGCTGTGAAGTTAGTTTGAGTAAGAGATTATGGTTTAGGTTAATTGTTTAGTAATTTATCATGATAAGTTATGTTTGGCAGTAAACTCTGAAAGGTAGGCTTACTATAATGGGTGAAGTGTGGGAGGAGATTTTGGGGGTATGATGGGTAGTGTGGAGTGGATGGTGGAAGTGGTGGGAGTGGCTAGCTAAGTATAGGATTTGGGTGTAGGGAAGGGGAGCAGAGTGAGCCCGTAGGGTGAACGGAATGGGTAAAGCCAAGGAAATGAAGAATCGAGGTCAAATGTCAATAGTGAAAAACAATCAGTGGAGTGTAAGGTAAGTTCAGATAAAAGTATGCAAGGCTAAGGGATATTCTAGTTATGGCATAGGGAAAGGATTAGAGTGGTTCAGAGAGGTAAAAGATGGCACCATAGGAAGGGAGGCAAAGTTAAAGAGTCTTTGGGTGAGAAAGAAAAGAAAGTGAAAGAAACAGATAAAGCCGCTTTTAACAAACACACAGTTAACTAAGCCCTGTAAGCAGAACAGAAAACAAACATTCTTAAAAACTGTAATGAGGCACTAGGAGTAAATGCAATAGCTTGTACAGGTAAAGCAACTTTTAACAAACACAGTTAACTCTGCACTGACAGACAGTGCTTAGTAGCAGTGTAAATGGCAATAAATAAAACAGTATGTTGTACACAGTACCTTCTAAAGCCAGAGAGCACACAGGCAGGGGAGAGTGGAAGCTACCATGTGGACTGCACAGAAAGCTAGACGAATTTTAAAGATGGCGCCACAGGAAGGAAGGCAAAGTTAAAGGGTGTGGGAGAAGGGTTGGAAAGAAAAGAAAGTGAAAGAAACTGGGGGGGGGGGGGGGTTGGAATAGAGACTGGAGATGGATATCAGTGGCCTAGCTGGTTGGAACCAGTACTGACAGGGTTAGGTCAGCAGTGTGAAACAGCACTGAAATTAGAAAGGAAGCAACTGTGAAAATCAGAGCTGAAGAGGGAATGAGAGCAAGCCAGATATGGAAATGTTGCAGATATAAGTTTAAAAACAGAAGACAAAGGGAACAGAAGATGTACTAGGGGTTAAACAACACTCTGGCAACATTAAACCTGCATATACTGGAACTATTGATAGTTAAAACAACATTAAACTAATTTTTGGGTAATCTGTAACAATAAACATACTACAGAGTTTTTCAATTTCATCTTCAAACATATCTTGTTTTGAAGTAATTCTTACAACTCTGATGCATTGCCCTTTAATAATACTTTTTTTTAACATGAGAGGGGGTGACAACTATGAAAATGTAAATATTACTAAATGTGGGCTTTCTTTGTATATTTGATACAAATTATTTCTTCCCAAAACTAATAGTTGTGTCCAATTAATGAATTGTTTATTTACTAAATTGGTATGTAAATTAAAAAAAAATCGTGGAGGTCCCTAAAAATCAATAAAACTGCTTACTGTATCAGCTAGGCCATCCCATAATATAAAACTAATCTAAAAATCACAACTACATCTTTCAATGCATAACAATTCCATTGTGGAAACATATTTCAAGTCCTAGTTCTTCAATTCTAACAGCATAAGTGTGGGCACATGCTGCCCACATTGCTACTCCTTTAATTTGTCCATAAATCTCATCCTCAAACTGGATGAAGTTGTTGTCTAGCACTAACTCCATTAAGTCTGTGATGAAGTTAACATCGGCAGTGATGAGAAAATTCCAGTCCTACAACCTTTATATAACAATTCCAACCCCTCAGCCTTGGGTATGCTACTGAATAAATCAACTATGTCAATAATAAGAAAAATATATTTATTTTATTTAAAATTTGTTTACCTGGAAAGTCTGACTTGGAATGAGACAATTTTCATCAGAGGCCTGGGGGAAAACATTCCAGATGCATGTCTGTGTAATGTGGGAGAAACCGGATCACCCAGAGAAAACCTACATGAATGCAGGGAGAACATGTAGACTCCACACAGAAGGCACCCCAGTTGAAAATTGAACCAGATAACCTCTTGCTGTGAGGCACCAATCCAAACCGCTGCACCACTACACTGTCCAAAAGACCCCCCTGCCAAGAACTGAACCCAGGACCTTATCAACTACAACATAGTGCATTAGACCACAAGGCCAACTCGGCTCTGAAAGACAAATAAGTTTGTCTTTCCATAATTCATGTCTCAATCACACTAAAAAATCCCAAGAATCCTTTAAAATGTGTCAGCATGTAGAAAAAAAAATAATTTTAATCATCTATCAATAAATGTAGCCAAAGGGTTTTAGACCCTTGGGCTGCTGCAGTTGGCCTAAAAGGCATATCCTGAATGTTTTATGGACTTTAGAATAGTGGGAAGTCTAGGAGATGCTAAGCTCAAAACATCCCACAAATCCTAGTTATAATACATTACATCACAGCATCATCTGAAATAAATCTTCCTTTCTATATGCTATATTCACTTGATTTATGGAAAGAAATTATTTCATAAGCTAAATCACAACACAATAGAATAAACATTTTACTGATATAATCAATAGTGTCATATATAACCATACTGTCACCCTTGTTGGGTTTCATCACCCTTATGTTTCTATCTTCAGTTAAATTATTTAACAACAATCTCTCTTGTGTTATTAAATTAGTTTTGAATTAACTATTGGTTTTGTCTTTATTAATCCTATAAATATCTTGTTCACATTCCTTCTCAAAGTTTGAAAAATAGGGTGAGGTATAGAGGTGTAAAAACTTCTTTTGGATTGATTTGTATCAAGGTTCATAGTGTTAAAGCCATATTGACTAGCAAAATTTAATTTCCCAGTGAAAAGCTTTTTAATTCATGTAAAACATCGACTGTGTCAAAAGAATGTGCAGGGATAAACTGAAAAACTTATTCTAGCAAGGAGAGTTTTGACCGATTCACTAGCCAAGCATGTTATCTGAAAAAGCTTCGGAACATGAGTTTGTTTTCAGAGTGATTGAAATGCTGTCTAAAAACCATAGGGGTGCTGATATGAATAATAGATTGGAGATGAGAGAATATGAATGGATTATTAAGTTACAGGCAGACCATGAACCTGGAATAAATGTGAGGGTTAGTATAAAACCTATACTTAAGTATAAACCATTATGTTTAAAGTGAAAATAATGTATGGAAAACATTTTAAGTACCTATATATTTTTATTATGTTTTAATAGGACTAATTGATTAATACTGCATTGTAGTTGCTAGGATGTGTCTTATGATTTCTAGAATTGTATTATTAATGGTATGTTTTTAAGAATTTTCTTACTCTGATGAAGACTATCTTAATCCAAAAGCTTTGTGCCATTAAAATTTTTTATCGTTTGCAGAATTCATGTTTTTTTTGGTCCTTTATGAGCTTAAATGGTTCAACCTATTCTGATGCCCAAACAATAGGTAATGTCCTAGCTGAAGAAATTAGCTCAAATTTCCCCTCCTACTCAGTACTAGATTATGAAAGATATCTCTAAAAATAGCACCTCCATCTCACCTGATAATATAACAGGTTGCCTTGCTGCTGATGAAACAATTTGTTTCAAGTTTTACGCTTTAAGCTTCTTCACAGGCACAAGTTATGTGCCTGAGTTATGAAAAACAATGTTTGTGGTGCCTCTGCATAAAGCTGGCATTGTAACTGATCCTGGAAATTATTAGCCCACTAATATGACTAGTATTATTTGTAAATTAATGGAGTATACCTTAGTCAGTTTTCTCATAAATTCATAGGGTCATAGGTAGGCACTAGGCTAGCTGCCCTTGTGGGCCATTTTAAGCCTAGCCAGTTTCCCTTTTTATGCTCAGATTGACTTATCCCATTTGGTTAGAAACTGGCCTTAATCATCTTGTGGTCAATAAATATATATTAACTCTAATAATAATAACTGAGATCATATTATAGCTAATATGAGGGGACCCAAGCATGTGATAAAGCATTCAGGAACTGCTACTGTCCATTAATAGTACAGGGGGCAGTCCTGGGTTAAATTGTTTATTTTCCATCAATAGATACAAGTTGTGATTGAATATGGACGAGGATGAGCTTTGTTTTATGTGGATGAGGAGTCCGTTCTACAGCAGCAATACCCCCTGTGAGATATACCTGTCCATCCAAACCATTCTGTTGATGTTGCAAAAGAGATTTAGATCCCCAGACTGAGTATTTCTGATTCCAGTTTGAATTGGTGACATGCAGTAAATCCATTAGAAATGGATTGGAGTTTTCCATGTATGCTAAACTTAGGCCATCTCTTTGCAGTCTGTACAATACTGAGTATAGTGTCAGGACTTTGAGTCAGTCCATGTAGGACATGTTGTTTAGGCCTTGTATTCCTTTAGTGAGGTATCTCTGTGGGTAATGCAGTTGTTGCATGCGTCTGGATCCAGGTACCATGTGTGAACTGCATGACTACTGTCTACAGAACTGTTGGATTAGTGTCTGGATCCTAGTTAGCTGAGTTCCATGAAGGTAGGTCCTACTGCCTTACCTTGGTTGATTTTTTGAGGGTGTGAATGATGCCACTGGCGGATATCATTCAGTCCAAGACATTTATCTCTGATACCATTGGTGGAGGTTATTCAGTCCAAGGCATTTACCTCTGATACCATTGGTGGAGGTTTTTCATTCCAAGCTACTTATTTCAATCCTGCTAAGGTTTTTGGTACAATTTCCCGCAACAAAATTATTAATAAGCCTATCTGATTAAATATCAAGCCCTGCATTGCTCAATGGATTGGAAATTGGTTCTCAGATTGAACACACTGAGTGAGAGTTGGTGCTACATTCACATTCAGTAGACTAGACCTCAGAACTCTGCACATTGTCCTACTGTCTTCGGAATCTAAATTTTTGATGGGAAGGCATGTGCACACATTTTGTGGTTAACCAAGTTAGCATGTGATTGCAAAGTGGACATGCTCCACCTCAAAAAATCCAAATCCACCAGAGCCATGAGAGCAAGACTTAAACCTCAACACGGATATAAATAGGACGTGCTGAAGGGACAGATTCATCACCCAGAGAATCCCTACACTATGGAACAGAATCCCAGTCCATGTGAGGCAGAGCCCCTCACTGACTCTGTTCAAGAGAAATATTGACGAGTGGATGGGAGATTGTAGGTTTACCCCGGGAATCATCTCTGTGTCACTGCTGGACAGAGGCACAGCAAACTAATGGGTATAGTATTCTCATCCTAAGGGGTGGTGAAAGCCACACACACTCTGGCTAGGCTTATAAATGCCCTAGGGCAGATAGCCTAGTATGAACCTATGAACCTATGAACCTAAGTGGGTGCCATGATTGATTCCCCTTCAGATTCTTACAGTTTGTAAGAGGAGCAGGATAGAGTCACCACTTGCTGCTCCGATTGTAGCCTTCGATTTAACACAAAAAATTGTAGTTGCATTTTTAGAACAAGTCTACACTGATTTGTACATAACTAGATCAGATGTACAATCAATAATGTTATTAAAAAATCTAAATACATTCATTGACAATGAACTGTCCTTTGATCCTCAGCTATCAGTTATATTAAGGAAATCTTTTTTATTGTCCCATTACTCATCAAATATATATGTTCTAGATTCAGATATGTCATTGTTTACCTGTGGTATTGTAATATTAGACCATTAATTTACTATAATCCACCATTTTGTATATCACTCCAAACGCATAACCCAACTTGAAAGACTTCAGCATTTTTTTGCCAAGAGAACGGAAGTTTCTGACTTCCTCAGTAACTGCACAGAGTAAAGCCCACTCCCTTTTTGATTATCATAGGGAGTCTTGCAAGGAGAGATCTGTCTGGCCTTCAAATATTTGAAAGACCCTGTCTTAGTATACCTTCCCCTCATCAGAAACACTAATAATGTTAACACTCAATCCAAAGTTCTCAGCTGATAATATTGTAACATAACTCAGACTTTTTGAATAGACAGGTTCATTAACCACTGGATTCCTGCTGTGAAACAAACTTCCCTTGCACATTAAAAGTGTAACACGTGGTCTATTTTAAGCTAACTCTTAGTGACAAGACAGCTTAAGATAAATTTAGTCCTGGGATTAGCAGTATGGTCCTTATATGGGCAGTGCAGTGGTCCAGCAGTTAACGTTGTTGCCTCACAGCAAGAGGCTCTCCAGTTCAATTCTCAACTAGGGTATCTTCTGTGTGGAATCTGCATGTCCCCCTGCATTCAAATGGGTTTCCTCTGGGTACTCTGGTTTCCTCCTGTATTCCAAAGACATGTGTTTGGAGCATTTCTCCCCAGACTTCTGCTGAAAATCGACTCTGTTCTAGTCGGATTTTCCCAGTCAACAAATGTTAAATAAAAAAATTAAGTAAATAAATAAACATCTAGAAAGAAGGTAAATCTACTGGTTCTACTCACCAGAGTGCATGGCTAAGCTCTATATGGTCACTCAGACCACTTGCCTAGTATTAACCTATGAACCTAGACACAGTTCCTGCTCCCATCTACTAACACATATCAGTCTAGGTACAAGCCAAAAGACATTTATTAAGAATATATTTCAGATGTCGATCATACTATATGTCAAAGACTCATGTTATCCAAGGATGAAGTTTTGTATTTGGTTTGGGTTCATCTTTTGCTGGTTTCTAACGGTACTTAATGTCTCCAAAGCGGTACCACACACCAGTTTCATGAGAAAGGGAACATGAAGTAGCCATCTTTAGTGGCCTTACTTCCTTCCTCAGGTTTCCGGAACAAGGCTAATCAAAAGGGTTTCACTTGTGAGCAACACAGTAAATGTAGCTCTTAAACATTAAGAGTTGAAAAGCTGCATTAAAAGTTTACCTAGCCATCTCAGCGAAAGGATTGTTTATGCAAATGAATCTTTATCTGCTGTTAAAAAATAATTCTTCTTTGTCTTAAATGATATTTATTAAAAGAATAACAGTCAGTTACCTAAAGTGAACTAAATATTTTGCACTTCTAGTAGGGACATGTATGCAACCCCTTACAGTCACACCACCCCCAACCACTAAAGTAATTTAAATTATTAAACAAAGGGGGGCAATTTCTTATATGGAAGATTTTGCACCAAGATATCCTGTCTGGTCAAGCTTGTCTCCTTTATATTTAAAATGAAGGGCAGGAATAGATCTAAAACTTCAATCATTTAGAACTTTATTTTGGACTCAGTATAAATTTTGGGGTTCCCACCAATCTTTATCTCCACCTGGAAAGTGTTATACTGGTGCCCCTTGACCCAGGTACTTGTGAATGCATCATTGTCCATAAGGAAAGAATTGTCCACAAGGAAAGAACTTATGTGGGACACTCATCAGGGATGTTCCTGTCTTGACTTTTATTTATAATTGCAGCAGATTTGACACAAATGGGCAACTGATAGAATATGCTTACATTCCTTTACACAAGTCACTGGTCTCACAATAAATATATCACCAAGCCGGTTATCTTCCCAATTAGCCATAGCATACACTTTGTTAAAAGCTGTTTCCTCCTTACCCATCAAAATGTTGACATAATGTACTTAGCTAGGGGATGAATATGTCCTACGAACAATATGGTGGCACTGAATATACAGCTGATATCACAACACATCAAAGGAAAACTTACATCTGTCAAGTACCCAGCTCATTTGACATAGAATTCAAGCTGTAAAATGTACATTACTCATTGTCAAATGTTGTATCCAGCCTTTAAAAATGAATGTCCAATTACCTCTGACAAGGAAAGCCCCAACAATCAATTGAAAAAGGATCGTGATCCTGAGCTTAATGGGAGGGACCGAGGCTCCTGATATATTTGCATATACATCATTATTGAGTTACTGTTTTGAGATACTGCATGCTAAACCCCTTCCAGTCTGAATCCCCTTTGAATTATGTATAAGGACATACAACACCTTCTTACAAGGTTTGGGATCCAGGGAGGATGAAGAAGTGGTTTGTCACCAGGACAGGGTCAATCCCTCATTATTCTGATAAAGTTACTGTATATAAGCTGATTTGGAATCATACACTAATCACATGCAAAAAATACCCATTGTGGTGGCTAGATTGGATTAAGGCAGGCATTGTGCATGTAGGGGATGTTTGGAACACCACTACCGGATCCTTAAATGGTGGCAACACCTTCAGTTGAAAGCAGCCATCACAGTGTGTATCTTAGATCAAAGAAAAATTGGGTACATCTGTACTGTCTCCTTCCTCAAAAGGGTCTTATAATTCCTATTGTAAACACTCCAGCATAGGTAAATGGTATGCTTTAGCACACCTCACTCCAAGTTTGGTAATGCAAGATTTAAGAAGCAAGTGGATCAGAATGAGTGGAGGTTGAGATTCTTAAAACAGGGTGGAGGCACTATTTAGGTACCCTTACTGACACATGACTCCCAGTCCTATCAGCTTTCATTTTCACCAAAGTGTTTCACTACTGACAGCTCACCCAGTATCCACTAATAAGGAAAAGAGTGGCATGAATTTTGTATGTAGCTATGGCAGTAGTAACGATACTCACTACTTTCATTTACCCCAGTGTCCACTAATAAGGAACAGCGCAGCATGAATTTAGTATGTAGCTATGGCAGTAGTAATGATACTCACTACTTTCATTTACCCCAGTGTCCACTAATAAGGAACAGCAGACCATGAATTTAGTATGTAGCTATGGTAGTAGTAACGATACTCACTACTTTCATTTACCCCAGTGTCCACTAATAAGGAACAGTGCAGCATGAATTTTGTATGTAGCTATGGCAGTAGTAACGATACTCACTACTTTCATTTACCCCAGTATCTACTAATAAGGAACAGTGGAGTGTGAATTTATTATGCAGCTATGGCAGTAGTAACGATACTTACTACTTTCATTTACCCCAGTGTCCACTAATAAAGAACAGTGCGGCATGAATTTAGTATGTAGCTATGGCAGTAGTGAAGATACTCACTACTTTCATTTACCCCAGTGTCCACTAATAAGGAACAGCGGACCATGAATTTAGTATGTAGCTATGGTAGTAGTAACAGTACTCACTACTTTCATTTACCCCAGTGTCCACTAATAAGGAACAGCGCGGCATGAATTTAGTATGTAGCTATGGTAGTAGTAACGATACTCACTACTTTCATTTACCCCAGTGTCCACTAATAAGGAACAGCAGACCATGAATTTAGTATGTAGCTATGGTAGTAGTAACGATACTCACTACTTTCATTTACCCCAGTGTCCACTAATAAGGAACAGTGCAGCATGAATTTTGTATGTAGCTATGGCAGTAGTAACGATACTCACTACTTTCATTTACCCCAGTATCTACTAATAAGGAACAGTGGAGTGTGAATTTATTATGCAGCTATGGCAGTAGTAACGATACTTACTACTTTCATTTACCCCAGTGTCCACTAATAAAGAACAGTGCGGCATGAATTTAGTATGTAGCTATGGCAGTAGTGAAGATACTCACTACTTTCATTTACCCCAGTGTCCACTAATAAGGAACAGCGGACCATGAATTTAGTATGTAGCTATGGTAGTAGTAACAGTACTCACTACTTTCATTTACCCCAGTGTCCACTAATAAGGAACAGCGCGGCATGAATTTAGTATGTAGCTATGGTAGTAGTAACGATACTCACTACTTTCATTTACCCCAGTGTCCACTAATAAGGAACAGTGTGGCATGAATTTAGTATGTTGCTATGGCAGTAGTAACAATACTCATTACTTTCATTTACCCCAGTGTCCACTAATAAGGAACAGCGCGGCATGAATTTATTATGTAGCTATGGCAGTAGTAACGATACTCACTACTTTCATTTACCCCAGTATCCACTAATAAGGAACAGTGTGGCATGAATTTAGTATGTAGCTATGGCAGTTGTAACAATACTCACTACTTTCATTTACCCCAGTGTCCACTAATAAGGAACAGTGTGGCATGAATTTAGTATGTAGCTATGGCAGTAGTAACGATACTCACTACTTTCATTTACCCCAGTATCCACTAATAAGGAACAGCAGGGCCTGAATTTAGTATGTAGCTATGGCAGTAGTAATGATACTCACTACTTTCATTTACCCCAGTGTCCACTAATAAGGAACAGCATGGCATGAATTTAGTATGTAGCTATGGCAGTAGTAATGATACTCACTACTTTCATTTACCCCAGTATCCACTAATAAGGAACAGCAGGGCATGAATTTCGTATGTAGCTATCGCAGTAGTAATGATACTCACTACTTTCATTTACCCCAGTATCCACTAATAAGGAACAGTGCGGCATGAATTTAGTATGTAAATGATAAATGTATCCTCTCAATGATGCGGTCTATCTAGTCATTAACTATAAAACAACTTTTCTGAGAAATATTGTTGTAATGCCAGTTAATTATTTGAATTAAATATTTCTATATACAATCATAAAGCAATTACCAGGATAAATAATACTCTTGCAGTGCATGGATCACCATAGCTATCCTCTGATGTTAGAGGAAAAACAAGCTTCTTAAACACCTTTTTGACGGAATAAAGGTGTTACCCCATACCCCGGGATTCATGAACCTTGCGCCAGGTGCACGCATGGCGTAGGCGCCACAACGCCAGACATGGCTGCCGAGCGATTCAGGTACGATCCAAACCCACGTGCATCAGCGGCGTACGCCAGAGTTGCGCCGCCTCCAGCGTAGGTATGTTAAATACCCCATGTGCGGTGTTGCACCATGCAAATGAAGGCAAGTAGCGATTCACGAAGTGGCGCAGGCGTAGCATAACAGCACTGCAATGTAAACCAAAAAAACGGTTTACATATATCCAAACATGACATAGGAGTAACGGAAGGCTGCCAACGTCATGTGTCATAGTGGTGCAACATGGCAATGTGGAAAGAAACCGAGAATGTCAAAGGAAAACCTGCAGAAAATGTAAATAACGACATAAATGTCATGTACGCAAAAACCACAGCAGAACCCCAGGACATGTCCGCGGAAGGTGAGGAACAATGAAGTAATATGACAATGCCATAAAAGAGCAGTATAAGACACATCAGCATCACAGCCACAATACACCATAGTATGAATGGAAAGCCACAAGCACAGCCCAAGGGTTGCCAAGGAGTGGCGTCGGTGTCTGGCGCCATAACCATGTATTAGTAGTCAATGCCATGCAAATGAGGCAGATAATACTGAATCGCAAAACCCCGCGTAAGGCTGCACCAAACGGCAGCGGTAAAACACCGAGGAGTGGCCTAGAGGGAATACCTGTCAATCGCAGAGGGGTGTGCTGCTGTAGGAGGAAGCACATTGGAGCCCAGCAAACCTGGGCTGTACAATGCACATCACAGCATCAGGACCGGCGTGTGAGGAAATAGATGCGCTGAGAGTATACAATGTGAGCACAGATGCATGTGCACGAGGATGACGACGTTCCCCAAACCAGTCATGTGACGGCCGCCCCGTCAACAACCATGGATACAGGAAGGCAATGCGGAGAATATGAGGAAATGCAGAAGCAGTGTAATTGGAGTCGTAATGAGCAATTAACACCAATCAACCGACGGGAGGGCAATCAGCGGCAGCTGACAACTCTGCATGCAGAAATCTGCAAAACGGGAAAGGGGAGGAATATGAATGCAAAGAAAGTAGTGGATGTTGCAGAAATGCAAAGAGCGAAGAACCAATACAGCACAGCCAAGGAGAGAGTTAGCATAACGGCGGCGGCAGACAAAATGCATGACATGTCATGTGCCTGCAGGATGCACTCCCGTAAATAGTAGGTGCAACGTGCAGAAACAGTAAAGTAAGGTGTAAAGCTAAACCAATTCAGGCAAGTGTAATGTAACACCAAAGGCAACAGCGTTGCAGTGCCAACAGTAAAACACGGTAGATAACCCATAGATACGGCAGCAGAGACACACCCAATGACATCACCGGGTGTACAGCACAACACTATAAAGTGGGAATGCACACAACACACAGAGTGAATTCCCAAACGCTGCGCCTTACGGTGTAAACACACGGGGAACTTTTAAAATGTATATGTTGGGTGCTGTCGTGGCCGAGATGCATCAGCATGTGCTAGAGACAGACGGAGTTGCGGAGGAGGGTGCTGACAACTACCAGAGGCCTCAGAGGAGAAGGAGAGTGTTCAGACCAAGGGTGACCTACCAGGGGCTGCAAGACCTGGAGATAGTAGAGCGTTACAGGGTGGACAGGGACACATTACAGCAAATAGTGGAGCTGTGCCGGCCAAGCCTGAGAACAAGAGACAACAGAGGGGAGCCCATCCCAGTGGACACAAAGGTATGTGTAAGCTTGCGAATACTGGCAACAGGTACCTTTCAAAGGCCAACCGGGGATATAATGGGCATCTCACAGGCATCAGCATCCAGGGTACTACACCAGTTTCTGGATGCCATGTTACGACATGCCCATGAGTATATATACTTCCCCAGATCTCAGGAGGAGTTGGCTAGCAATATGCCACTTCCACCGTGTGGCACAATACCCGGAGGTACTGGGTGCGATAGACTGTACGCACATAGAAATCAAGTCACCACCCGGTGAGCAGGGTAGACGCTACATAAACCGCAAGGGATTCCCCGCCATCAATTGCCAGGTCATGTGCAATGCGCAGGGCATTATCATGGATGTGTGTGCTGGCAGCCCCGGAAGCTACCACGACTCCCATATCTGGCATGCCTCACAGCTGTATCAGGTATTCGGCAGGGGGGACATCACACAAGGTCACATTGTGGGGGATGCTGGCTACGCATTGGAGCCGTGGATGATCACACCCATCAGAAATGCACACACACATGCAAGAACGCCATAATGAGGCACACGCATAAACCAGAATAATCATAGAGCGTGTGTTTGGGATGTTGAAATCACAGTTCCGGTGCTTGGATACATCTGGTGGAGCCTTGCAGTACTCTCCAGGCACATGTGCCCACATATTCATAGTATGTGCTATGCTACATAATATGATCCTGCGGAAACAGCTGCCGCAGGGACATAATAGTGTAGGGCCACCAAGCCCGCCACAACTGCCAAGGCAAGCACAGGCACAGGGCGTTCAGCGCCATGAACACACTGTGCCAGCCCCAGTAGGCAGACGGAGGCGGACCCAATATGCCTATGCCTTGGCAAAGAGGGAACGTATAGCACATACTCTGACAGCGTAGGCCCCATGGACTGACACCTCCCTACCTGCACACACAGTGAAATGGACGGCACACAAACATGTCCGCCCGTAATGTGTACTGTATGGGTGGTTCCATGTGCGACTCCAACATAGGTAGCACCCAAACACTGCACAACCCCAGTGTCCACTAATAAGGAACAGTGCAGCATGAATTTTGTATGTAGCTATGGCAGTAGTAACGATACTCACTACTTTCATTTACCCCAGTATCTACTAATAAGGAACAGTGGAGTGTGAATTTATTATGCAGCTATGGCAGTAGAAACGATACTTACTACTTTCATTTACCCCAGTGTCCACTAATAAAGAACATTGCGGCATGAATTTAGTATGTAGCTATGGCAGTAGTGAAGATACTCACTACTTTCATTTACCCCAGTGTCCACTAATAAGGAACAGCGGACCATGAATTTAGTATGTAGCTATGGTAGTAGTAACAGTACTCACTACTTTCATTTACCCCAGTGTCCACTAATAAGGAACAGCGCGGCATGAATTTAGTATGTAGCTATGGTAGTAGTAACGATACTCACTACTTTCATTTACCCCAGTGTCCACTAATAAGGAACAGTGTGGCATGAATTTAGTATGTTGCTATGGCAGTAGTAACAATACTCATTACTTTCATTTACCCCAGTGTCCACTAATAAGGAACAGCGGCATGAATTTATTATGTAGCTATGGCAGTAGTAACGATACTCACTACTTTCATTTACCCCAGTATCCACTAATAAGGAACAGTGTGGCATGAATTTAGTATGTAGCTATGGCAGTTGTAACAATACTCACTACTTTCATTTACCCCAGTGTCCACTAATAAGGAACAGTGTGGCATGAATTTAGTATGTAGCTATGGCAGTAGTAACGATACTCACTACTTTCATTTACCCCAGTATCCACTAATAAGGAACAGCAGGGCCTGAATTTAGTATGTAGCTATGGCAGTAGTAATGATACTCACTACTTTCATTTACCCCAGTGTCCACTAATAAGGAACAGCATGGCATGAATTTAGTATGTAACTATGGCAGTAGTAACGATACTCACTACTTTCATTTACCCCAGTATCCACTAATAAGGAACAGCAGGGCATGAATTTCGTATGTAGCTATCGCAGTAGTAATGATACTCACTACTTTCATTTACCCCAGTATCCACTAATAAGGAACAGTGCGGCATGAATTTAGTATGTAGCTATGGCAGTAGTAACAATACTCACTACTTTCATTTACCCCAGTGTCCACTAATAAGGAACAGCATGGCATGAATTTAGTATGTAGCTATGGCAGTAGTAACGATACTCACTACTTTCATTTACCCCAGTATCCACTAATAAGGAACAGCAGGGCATGAATTTAGTATGTAGCTATGGCAGTAGTGAAGATACTCACTACTTTCATTTACCCCAGTGTCCACTAATAAGGAACAGCAGACCATGAATTTAGTATGTAGCTATGGTAGTAGTAACAATACTCACTACTTTCATTTACCCCAGTGTCCACTAATAAGGAACAGCAGACCATGAATTTAGTATGTAGCTATGGTAGTAGTAACAATACTCACTACTTTCATTTACCCCAGTGTCCACTAATAAGGAACAGCGCGGCATGAATTTAGTATGTAGCTATGGTAGTAGTAACGATACTCACTACTTTCATTTACCCCAGTGTCCACTAATAAAGAACAGTGTGGCATGAATTTAGTATGTAGCTATGGCAGTCGTAACAATACTCACTACTTTCATTTACCCCAGTGTCCACTAATAAGGAACAGCGCGGCATGAATTTAGTATGTAGCTATGGCAGTAGTAACGATACTCACTACTTTCATTTACCCCAGTGTCCACTAATAAGGAACAGCACGGCATGAATTTAGTATGTAGCTATGGCAGTAGTAACGATACTCACTACTTTCATTTACCCCAGTATCCATTAATAAGGAACAGCAGGGCATGAATTTAGTATGTAGCTATGGCAGTAGTAACGATACTCACTACTTTCATTTACCCCAGTATCCACTAATAAGGAACAGTGCGGCATGAATTTAGTATGTAGCTATGGTAGTAGTAACGATACTTACTACTTTCATTTACCCCAGTGTCCACTAATAAGGAAAAGCAGGGCATGAATTTAGTATGTAGCTATGGCAGTAGTAAAGATACTCACTACTTTCATTTACCCCAGTATCCACCAATAAGGAACAGTGCGGCATGAATTTAGTATGTAGCTATGGCAGTAGTAACGATACTCACTACTTTCATTTACCCCAGTGTCCACTAATAAGGAACAGCAGGGCATGAATTTAGTATGTAGCTATGGCAGTAGTAAAGATACTCACTACTTTCATTTACCCCAGTATCCACTAATAAGGAACAGTGCGGCATGAATTTAGTATGTAGCTATGGCAGTAGTAACAATACTCACTACTTTCATTTACCCCAGTGTCCACTAATAAGGAACAGCGTGGCATGAATTTAGTATGTAGCTATGGCAGTAGTAACGATACTCGCTACTTTCATTTACCCCAGTGTCCACTAATAAGGAACAGTGTGGCATGAATTTAGTATGTCGCTATGGCAGTAGTAACGATACTCGCTACTTTCATTTACCCCAGTATCCACTAATAAGGAACAGCAGGGCATGAATTTAGTACGTAGCTATGGCAGTAGTAACAATACTCACTACTTTCATTTACCCCAGTGTCCACTAATAAGGAACAGCAGGGCATGAATTTAGTGGATGCCATCCAGACTTTAGTCCAATACCAGCTACACTGTGGTTTTTGATAAAAAATATTATTGGTGCCTTATTAGGCATGGTATTTCAAGACTGGAAACATATTCTTGACAACTGGCAACATACATGTAGCAAATTAAGTTAAACTTGATATGTTATGAAATCAGATGTGGTCTATGTTCTTATTTTTTGCTGGGTGGCAATAAATAAATAGCATTATATTTTGTTCATTTTTTGCTAAATACATTTCTGATGTGCATGGAAAGTTATATTAATGGATGCTATTTTTATGTGTTAAACAGTTGAATATTGTATTCAGTGATATTTTGGTTCTAAAAAGTTGTGTTTAAATGAATAAATAAATAACAATAAGTTCATGTTCTGAAATGAAATTGGGGAATAACATTCCTATTACTTTGGGAAACGATATGTGATTCAGGTTCCTCTCTGCCTCCAGATAAACAGTTACTTCTAGAAGTATTTGCGTCTTTGAGTGGCAGTACCAAATCAGATATTTCAGTATCCCTTCCAAACTGACTGGAATTTAGCTCAGCTCAACTTTCACTTGAGTGCAATTCAAAGCTAGTTCACTGGGGGACTGGATTCATATTTTCTAGGATTGCCCTCAGCTCCATTCTTTCAAACAAGATTTACTGACTCTCTATAACATTTTATGGCCCTCCAACTTTTATTGGGTACCTGCAAGAGAGGGACCTTCCAAAAGACTTTCAAAACTTTGGTGAAGGGGGGAGTGGCTAGGATGCTGAACTGATAGCTGCACTTCATTTCAGCTCTCTTACCTCAATACAATTCCTGACAGGAATTTTACAAAATAATATTTAATTTGAAGAAATTTTTATTACTAACTTATTTCTTATAACTCTGAGCATCTATAAGAAAAATTTTATTGTCAGAACTTGAATAATTCCTGTCAAATTAATTACTGGAAAATCAGCACCAATATCAGCTTTACAGCATGAGTCGTCTAAGGAATACAGCACAATACTCTTCTCTCTAAAAAGACCTGCAGTCTCTCATTACAAATATACAGGAACTTACAATAAAAATTGACAAGATGGATAATAAAATAGATACTTTTAAAGAAAAGTGCTCACAACAACTGGAACAGTTTCAAGAAATGTTTACACAGCAAAAAGGACAGATATCACTTATTGAACAGTCATTAAGTAACATTGACACTAGAGTCCAAATAGAAGAACAACAAACTGAATTCTTACTTCAACAGAACACATATTTACTAGAAAAGCTTGATGATATGGAAAATCGAACAAGAAGAAATAATAATAGAATATATGGTCTACCAGAAAAATCTAAAGGGGACAATATGATAAACTTTCTTACCACCTGGATACCAGATGTAACAAAAATACCTGAAGCTCTTTCATATGGTATAGAATGGGCGCATAGATCACTAGCAGCTTCTGGAAATGCTTCTTCTCTGGGTAAGAACAAGCTGAGATCTATAATTGTGAGACTTTTTTCTGCACAAGATAAAGATCTTATATTAAGAAATGCTTGGGCAAATTCTCCCATCAAATACAATGATTCATTAATAAGATTTGACAATGATTATTATACAAAGGTGGTTTCAAAAAGAAAAGAATTTCTACCAATAATAAAAACCTTGAAGAAAAAGCAACTGAAAGTCCATCTTTTATTCCCAGCAAGACTGAAAGTTTTTCTACCAAATGGAATAAAAATCTTTGAAACAGTAGATTCAGCAATAAAATACCTTACCAACAACAACATCCTAACACATGAAGAATCTATGGACTGGACAATAAGTACACCGAAAAGAAATGCTGAAGTAAATAATTGGAAAACTGTTGAGCAAAAGAAAAAAAAAAACTAAAGGACAAATAATCTTACATATGTTATATTCTGTAAAAATCTAAATAATAATACTAACAACAAAAGAAAAGTTCTTACTGTCTTCAAGGTACACCAAAGCAGGTACTGTTTTCAATTATATTTTAAATGTCAAAATTAGCATAAATGTAAATACAGTTATCTCAAATCATATCAATATACCAAGCATAATTTAAACATTACTCTATTTTTCATTATTATCCATCTATTATTTTCATATTCTTAATCAGAGTAATCAATGCATAATAATGTTCCCAAATAGTTATTTATTTTCTCTCTTTGTATTTTGTTGTTTTTATTTATTCTCTTCTTTTTATAAAATCTTCATTAACTTATAATACTTTAATCAGTATATGGTTATATTGCTTAACAGGTATAGTAATGGCTGCTATATAACTTATTATCAGTTATATCCCTGACAGCATTACTTTTTATAAGTTAAAAGTGTCCCTGTTTGGATAAACGCTAATGCTGGGCAGAAATGTGTTGCTTTTGAAATGAAGTATTTCAGTTAGGATGTATCATAAGACTACTTTAAATAATCTTAAAAGATGTTCTGCCTTTGACCCATATGCACATACTGATATAGTCCAGTGAAAAAATATGTTTTAAGTGATATTTTGAGGCTATAAGTCAGGTGTGTAGTGGCTCCGGACATCCGGAGTTGAAAGATGCTTCAGAAAATAAGCTAGGTTCACATTTAAAGATACAGAAACCTAAATTCTTTCTAAGGAAATGTAAATAATATAAAAGGTTCATATAAATATACACAGATATATATTTTTGAAGCACTTTCAGTTTATGGCTACTGATGTCTTCTAGCACCTTGATAGATAAGGACATATATCTGCTTGTCTTTCTGTCAGTTTAGATTTCCAGACATTTTAGCTATCCCTTACTATGTTTTATACAGCAGAGTTTAAAGAGCAGAAATTAATCATCAGCAAATAAAATCACTGCTGTTTTACAAATTCTCTAAAGAAACTAGTAAATGTCAAGCAACTGACAGGTTTATTTTAAGGAAAATTGCCATTTCCCACACTGGTGCTCCTACAAAATACTACTAATGTCCTGCTACCAAAATATGCCCTCAAGTGGACAAATGGGATGCAACAAGAAGGTTAAATGTACATTTAGCAAATCAAACATTTAAATACCAGTATAATATACTAGATAGAGAAAGCAAAAGCAATAATTATATAAACAACTCTAATAAGTAACATAACAACAGAGGATTTAACCCAATGTGTCAATTATACAATATTTATATCCCATATAGCTTTGAACTTTGTCGAAGCATCTGTGTTCTACACACATTGTATTAAATCTAATTTGAGTAGAAGAGGGAGAGGCTTAGCCCACACCCTAATTTATTACTAAGTTACCATGCATTATGAACATACATTGTGGCAGGTACTCAACGAGCTATCCATCCTTAGATGGCTCATGCTGTTCCCATTTGCTCATCTGAATAATGACTGCGGCTATACTCTTCTTATTATATTACCTGGCTGTGACTTCACCCTTCTTATAATATTACCTGGCTTTTTACATTATCAAGAATGACACAATACTAGTGTATGCGGGTATATCATGTTACTGTTAGTGTAAACAAAAATGCTTGACAATGCAACTGTAATTCTTAAACCTTTCTGTAGACAAATGTATTGTCTAGCAGTTGAGAGGCTGATTGTTCCTAATCAGCAGAGCTGTATTTTCATGTTCCAATATGACTACATGAAAAGACGCCAATATTAGTCTGCAAGTTTAGTAAGCAGTAAATTCATTGGGGATTAATTCGAGGGGACACTTATATTATAGCTAAAGCACTTGACATTTGATAAATGTATCCTCTCAATGATGCGGTCTATCTAGTCATTAACTATAAAACAACTTTTCTGAGAAATATTGTTGTAATGCCAGTTAATTATTTGAATTAAATATTTCTATATACAATCATAAAGCAATTACCAGGATAAATAATACTCTTGCAGTGCATGGATCACCATAGCTATCCTCTGATGTTAGAGGAAAAACAAGCTTCTTAAACACCTTTTTGACGGAATAAAGGTGTTACCCCATACCCCGGGATTCATGAACCTTGCGCCAGGCGCACGCATGGCGTAGGCGCCACAACGCCAGACATGGCTGCCGAGCGATTCAGGTACGATCCAAACCCACGTGCATCAGCGGCGTACGCCAGAGTTGCGCCGCCTCCGGCGTAGGTATGTTAAATACCCCATGTGCGGTGTTGCACCATGCAAATGAAGGCAAGTAGCGATTCACGAAGTGGCGCAGGCGTAGCATAACAGCACTGCAATGTAAACCAAAAAGCGGTTTACATATATCCAAACATGACATAGGAGTAACGGAAGGCTGCCAACGTCATGTGTCATAGTGGTGCAACATGGCAATGTGGAAAGAAACCGAGAATGTCAAAGGAAAACCTGCAGAAAATGTAAATAACGACATAAATGTCATGTACGCAAAAACCACAGCAGAACCCCAGGACATGTCCATGGAAGGTGAGGAACAATGAAGTAATATGACAATGCCATAAAAGAGCAGTATAAGACACATCAGCATCACAGCCACAATACACCATAGTATGAATGGAAAGCCACAAGCACAGCCAAGGGTTGCCAAGGAGTGGCGGTGTCTGGCGCCATAACCATGTATTAGTAGTCAATGCCATGCAAATGAGGCAGATAATACTGAATCGCAAAACCCCCGCCGGCGTAAGGCTGCACCAAACGGTGCAGCGGTAAAACACCGAGGAGTGGCCTAGAGGGAATACCTGTCAATCGCAGAGGGGTGTGTCGCTGTAGGAGGAAGCACATTGGAGCCCAGCAAACCTGGGCTGTACAATGCACATCACAGCATCAGGACCGGCGTGTGAGGAAATAGATGCGCTGAGAGTATACAATGTGAGCACAGATGCATGTGCACGAGGATGACGATGTTCCCCAAACCAGTCATGTGACGGCCGCCCCGTCAACAACCATGGATACAGGAAGGTGATGCGGAGAATATGAGGAAATGCGGAAGCAGTGTAATTGGAGTCGTAATGAGCAATTAACACCAATCAACCGACGGGAGGGCAATCGGCGGCAGCTGACAACTCTGCATGCAGAAATCTGCAAAACGGGAAAGGGGAGGAATATGAATGCAAAGAAAGTAGTGGATGTTGCAGAAATGCAAAGAGCGAAGAACCAATACAGCACAGCCAAGGAGAGAGTTAGCATAACGGCGGCAGACAAAATGCATGACATGTCATGTGCCTGCAGGATGCACTCCCGTAAATAGTAGGTGCAACGTGCAGAAACAGTAAAGTAAGGTGTAAAGCTAAACCAATTCAGGCAAGTGTAATGTAACACCAAAGGCAACAGCGTTGCAGTGCCAACAGTAAAACACGGTAGATAACCCACAGATACGGCAGCAGAGACACACCCAATGACATCACCGAGTGTACAGCACAACACTATAAAGTGGGAATGCACACAACACTGGCGTGAATTCCCAAACGCGCCTCTTACGGTGTAAACACACGGGGAACTTTTAAAATGTATATGTTGGGTGCTGCCATGGCCGTGATGCATCAGCATGTGCTAGAGACAGACGGAGTTGCGGAGGAGGGTGCTGACAACTACCAGAGGCCTTAGAGGAGAAGGAGAGTGTTCAGACCAAGGGTGACCTACCAGGGGCTGCAAGACCTGGAGATAGTAGAGCATTACAGGGTGGACAGGGACACATTACAGCAAATAGTGGAGCTGTGCCGGCCAAGCCTGAGAACAAGAGACAACAGAGGGGAGCCCATCCCAGTGGACACAAAGGTATGTGTAAGCTTGCGAATACTGGCAACAGGTACCTTTCAAAGGCCAACCGGGGATATAATGGGCATCTCACAGGCATCAGCATCCAGGGTACTACACCAGTTTCTGGATGCCATGTTACGACATGCCCATGAGTATATATACTTCCCCAGATCTCAGGAGGAGTTGGCTAGCAATATGCGCCACTTCCACCGTGTGGCACAATACCCGGAGGTACTGGGTGCGATAGACTGTACGCACATAGAAATCAAGTCACCACCCGGTGACCAGGGTAGACGCTACATAAACCGCAAGGGATTCCCCGCCATCAATTGCCAGGTCATGTGCAATGCGCAGGGCATTATCATGGATGTGTGCTGGCAGCCCCGGAAGCTACCACGACTCCCATATCTGGCATGCCTCACAGCTGTATCAGGTATTCGCCAGGGGGGACATCACACAAGGTCACCTTGTGGGGGATGCTGGCTACGCATTGGAGCCGTGGATGATCACACCCATCAGAAATGCACACACACATGCAAGAACGCCATAATGAGGCACACGCACCAGAATAATCATAGAGCGTGTGTTTGGGATGTTGAAATCACGGTTCCGGTGCTTGGATACATCTGGTGGAGCCTTGCAGTACTCTCCAGGCACATGTGCCCACATATTCATAGTATGTGCTATGCTACATAATATGATCCTGCGGAAACAGCTGCCGCAGGGACATAATAGTGTAGGGCCACCAAGCCCGCCACAACTGCCAAGGCAAGCACAGGCACAGGGCGTTCAGCGCCATGAACACACTGTGCCAGCCCCAGTAGGCAGACGGAGGCGGACCCAATATGCCTATGCCTTGGCAAAGAGGGAACGTATAGCACATACTCTGACAGCGTAGGCCCCATGGACTGACACCTCCCTACCTGCACACACAGTGAAATGGACAGCACACAAACATGTCCGCCCATAATGTGTACTGTATGGGTGGTTCCATGTGCGACTCCAACATAGGTAGCACCCAAACACTGCACAACCAACAGCCAGCGGAGCATGGAACGCCAACACCTCAACCGCAAGCGGGTCCGACAGCAGACGGCGTAGCCGTATGCTGCCACGTTCGGCGCAAGGTGTCTACATATGTGCATACACAAATATGGATATAGATATCATTACACACGTAGAAATATATGTACACATACACAGATATAAAGTACAACAAGTTAAACAGGGAATCACAGGGATGCAAGGTTACAGATGCAGTAAGATGCGAACTCTCAACATAATAAACATACTGAATGACAACCCGACTATCCAGGAGGGG
>NC_056729.1:761593505-761612030 GCF_019279795.1 Protopterus annectens | reverse complement strand
TTCTAAACACTGATGATGTCAGCACCCTATAAGTACAGCAGGAGAAGGGAAACCTCCCAGTAGTGCGAATAGCGCACTCTGCTAATGGGTCTGTCTTGAGTGTCATAACATACTTAGGTAGGAGTTTGAATCCTACAAGTGTGTGTGTGTTTGGATGAGAGGTGTGTACAATTCTGTGTGAGGAAAATGTCCCTTTTGGCAACTAGGAGAACACACTACAGGATGCACATTCCCCTTTCTAAACACTGATGATGTCAGCACCCTATAAGTACAGCAGGATAAGGTATGTGGCATGGACAATGACTGAGTCATATGTGTCCGTGCCTCTGACTGACCTGTATGCTTGTGTTATGTGGTGGACCATAGTGCCCCACGGGCATATCACTGTGACCTTCACCTTGTCCAGCCTGGTGACCGTGACCTCACTGTACCGGACAATAAAGGTACCTAACACAACTGTGGCAGGTGTGTTGTCTAGCCGTACAGGCTGTGACTGTTTGGCACACAGGATTTGTGTGCTATGTGTTATCGTGATGTGTTCTGGCATAGCGTATGCCTGTGTGCCAGCTGCAGAGGTGTCTGCCGCTCAGGCAGGATGCTATTCTTAGGCTCCACGAATGGCCCAGTGTGTTCACGTGCTTGTATTGCTGTCAGTGTAGGTCTACATCAGACTGGTATTGTAGTCACTGTAGTATTTCATGCCACCTGACAGGTTATGCCAGTACTGGGTTCAGAGTGCTTAGTCCCCAGTTTGGCTATGTGGTTCCATCTCATACATGTGTTGTACGTCGATGAGTAGGGGAGAGGGTTGACTGTGTACATGTGGCAGCTGTGACATTGCCACATGACCCGCATATTCCACAACTGTACCATAGAGGTGACTGACAACTGACCTTTGCACATGCTACCACAGTATTGTGATTGCCATGGTGATTAACAGCACATAGGCCCAATGGGGAACAAGGTACATAGGGTCATAGGTTCATAGGTTCATACTAGGCTATCTGCCCTAGGGCATTTATAAACCTAGCCAGAATGTGTTTGGCTGTCGCCATCCATTGTAAATATATCTTGCCATGCCCTTTTTTGAGGTTAGTATACTGTGCCTCTGTCTAACAGTGACACAGAAGTGATACCCGTGGTAAACCTACAATGTCCCATCCACTCATCAAGATTCCTCTTGAAGAGAGTCAATGAGGGACTGATTCAGGTTCCCTGCTGCATGACACCAGAGCAGCACCAGAACCTGTGGGAGGGAAACAGGAAACACAGTTTACAATGTCTACACAATATTACCAGTGATGCACACATCCACACATGCACACATGTGCACGTGCACACATGCACAGGTGCACACATGCACACATGCACACGTACACATGCACACAGTTGCACACAATTGTACACTACTCAGTATGCGTGATATCAACACACAGACACAGACACACCTGCATGCATACAAAGAGCACTACTAAGTGAGCCTAATATTACTATTACTATCAAGAATATTACAGGTATTGTTAATACACACTCACCAGCATGGATAGGCTGCATTGCTGTTACACCGGAGGGACCTGCAGAAGTGAGGAAACTAATGTCAGTGGGCACAACTGTGCCATTGTGACTGAGTATGATACAGGTCAGTAGTACAACAGTCGCCTTTCACAGGTCAGCTGCTAATATTGAGGATATCACACTTGCACATTAAATACTATGATGACAGCTACAAACCAAGGACACACCTCACACATGCATTAACTACCAATGTACACAACAGTCAACTATACATATGGCATATTAACTGCACGCTCATAGTCTTGCTGCTGTGTGACTCCAGCCTCCTGCATGTCTGCTGCTGTTGTTGTTGCTGGTGGACTGGAGCCACTACACTCATGTGTAGTCCCTCCAGTCTGGTGAGTGGGGGATGTGTAGCCACCCCACCACCTGTGGCGACCTGTTGCCTGTGGATATCCGATGCATGCTGACGGACATTTCTGATTAAATCACTGCAGTGATGTCGTACCTGCTCATTGGTCCTATTATGTGTGCCTATGTCATTTACCCGACGGACTAGGTCTTGCCACAGTGCAGCCCTCTCCTGCTGATTCTGGCTGGTGCGGGAAAAGAGTATTGCATAATCCCGCACCAGGCTCTGGTGTATCTCCTCATCCTCAGCTGCGGAGTAAGCTGGATTTGTGGTGAGCCATGTACCTGAAAAAGAAAATAACCTGATATCAGCAATATATGTCAGCAGAATTTGGCATACATACTACACATGCTACTCGACTGTGATGCAACATATCTCACATATATAGCATTTGTCTGTCTATTGGTGGATACACATGTAAATGGCCAGGTATCAGTGCCCAGCCAGCAACTGTGCAACAGTACCTGGCACACTCCATATGACATACTACCAAACCCCAGCAGTCAGAACACTGATTCAGGTCCAGAGCACCTCCTCACTCTGGGGGTTTGTATCTAGGTACTGTATGGCCTACATCATCAACTACTGTGAGCTGACCACAAACTAATTGCCCTGGATATACACATCCCACCTCCACCACCAGCACAAACAACTATAGTGAATAACATTGCAGATGCAAACTTTACACTTTGTAACAGTGACATGGTATCCTTTCAGCCCACTGGGCCAGTGGAAGACACAACCCACAATGCTGACCCCCACACAAATGCTTTCTACGGACATCTCCAAGAATACATGGATCATGCAATCCCATATATGACCAAGATACTCTCCACAAAGGGACAGCATCCTGTCTGGTGGACCCCAGCCATAGACAGATTGTATTACAAAAGATGGCAGCTACTGCAAGACAGAGCATAATTCCATAAAGGGAAGGCATGTCTGAGCAGCACTAGTAAGGATCTATTTTCCCTCATACAAACATCCATGGGCAACTCTGAGAGGGAAATCAGGAGGGACACTACAGATAACCAGAAGGCCTTCTTCAGTTATGTTAGCAACCTGGTCAGAATCCATCATCTATGCCCATAGTTAGTACACAACAACAAATATTTCACTGAAACCACAGATATTGACAACATTGTGGCAGACAGGTTCAGTGCAGGTGTCACCCCTCCCTCTCCCCCAAAATAAGACATAGTTATCCCAGTTGACTGTAACCTCCCTGTCATCACAGATGTCCAGGTGAGAGCCACCCTCAGGACAGCAGAATACACAACATGAATGGGACCTGATGGTATCCCCAGTTGCATGCTACATGAACTCTGACAGGAGCTAAACACACATATAGAAGTGCTATGTAACACTAGCCTGAATACAGGATATGTACCTGTACACTGGCGCACAGCAGCAGTGGTTCCACTCCACGAAGGAGGCACCTCAACATACCAATACAATACAACACAATACATTACAATACAATACTATACAATATGCTATTGTCCCTGAGACTACAGCAGCATACTGTTCTGCTACACTGACCATTGTGACACATGTGGTGTGATGGTACCTGCTGCTGTCACACAGTTACACAGGGTGATTCATATGGCATATTACCTATCTGACTAACATTCAGCAGGGGTATGTGTGACATGTACTCATGGGGAGTCTTGCTTCTTAACACTGTGTGGTTTATTGCAGGGTATGTCTTATCTGTGGGTAGGAACCTTTACCTCCACATGTGCTCTCTATTGCAGTGGCATGGATGACACACAGCAGTCATTTAGGTTGTGGATGGTGTGAGGTGTTACTATGGTTGTTGGACATCTGTCATGGATGTGACTTACATATGTAAATCCAGGAGTGGTGACCACTATGTGGGTAGTATGTGTGTACTATGTGGTGTTGTCAGTCACTGTGCATTGGTAATGTGTTTGAGTGCATTGTCACAGTGTTGTACATGTCATTGTGTCCTTCTCCATATCTGTAGCTGTCATGTGAGGTACATACCATGGCAGCCATTATGTGGTATGGAGGGGTACACTGACCTACATGTCCATAGCTGACACACCATGTCTGCTGACACATACCATGTGCAGGTATTCCAGGAATAGTGTGCCACTGTGAATATTATTAGGGGGACTATTGTACACATTTATGACCCTGTTCACCCCTGACACATGCAGTGGTGGGCAGCCAATCACATATCTGGTGGTTACTGGTGTAGGTGATTTGAAATGGGGTATGGTACTCCAGTTTTGACACTGGTGTTCACTGCATGTGTTTGTCACCAGGCACCTGTTGCAATACATCTGTACACATGTGCCTCACTCAGAATATATATGCATATCTCTCTCTCTCTCTCTCTCTCTATATATATATATATATATATATATATATATATATATGTGTATATATATATATATATATATATATATATATATATATATATATATATATATATATATGTGTGTGTCTGTATACATATACACATATATATATATATTGATGTACATATATTGCTATAGATATGGGGAGGGGGGTGTGACACAGAGGGGGTGAGAGGTGACAGAGGGGGTGGGACAGGGGGTGTTGAGGTCATCATATACAGTCATACCTGTAGATAGTCAGATCAGCCTGTCTATGTATATGTATCTACATATATCTATATCTGTATGTGTGTATTACACATGTTTGTACATATTCTATCTATCTACATCTGTCTATGTATTCCTACATCTCTCTCTATGTATGTATACATATATGCATATTATATATATATATATACATACATACATATTTTGACATACATACGTATCCATATGATAGACAGGTATATCAACATGTTTGTCTACCATACTGTATACACAAACTAACATACTGCTAAACATACATAACTGTGAAACCTACTTTGTACATTGCACTACAACCTACATTCAACCTACATTGATATGTGCACATAGATGCTCTCACATACAAATGTATGTACAGCCTTCACTGATAGTTGCTGTATGTCCCTTGCCCGTTGCACATCTTCATAGACATATTGATATAGACCAATTACACACATGGAGGGTTCACAGTATGTAGACCTTTATAGTATTACTTTACATTACCTGTGTTTGTCACAGCTGCTTGTGTTGCCATCTGCTTTTGTGTCCTGCTGCTCCACTTGCCAGTTGTCAGCTTTCAGGTGGCTGTTGCTGAACAGTTTTGTTTGTGTATGTTTAATTTCATTTTTCTCTGTCTCTGTCTCTCTCTCTCTCTCTGTCTCTCACTTCCCCCTCAGGGTGCAATGAAAGTATTGCATGTGTGGACTGGGAGTACAGCATACTTTTGTAGGTATCTGCATATGTCCATGTGATGGCCTCTGCACCAGTTGTTAGCCAGCATTTGCTAATTTTACAACTGTAAATGCCTCTTTATGTTGAATTGTATTAGACATTTTACAACTGTATATGTTTATGTTGAATTGTGTTAGATATCTAATATGTTTTATGCTTTATTTTTGATGTTACTATGGCATGCACCAAGTTGTTACTAGTATAATAGTATGTATGATCTATTTGCATAGCTGCACCTTGTTCACTAATGCTATTCATGTAATAGTGTTGTGTGTAGACAGCTCATACCAGTGTCTAAATTATTTCTATACGTTTGTGCTGTTACTGGTGGATAGAATCACATTAGAGAACCATGACAGATTGCTGCTCGCTATATTTTTATCTGCGGCTGCATAACTGTCTGTTTTTTGTTTTCTAATGTTCTTCCAGTTGGCTCAGTATCTGCATATACTAAGTAGTGGTTCAGGACATTGCATGTGGTAGCTATTTGCTCAGTGTGTTTTTTATAATCTTTATAATATATATTTACCATCTCAAAAGTGCTTACTCCTCTCTGTACTCTTCTTTTCTAGACCTAACACCACTCTTAAGTATTCAACTGCGGTACCACCTTTAACATTCCTATGAGAAAAGTGCAGTCCGGGTCTGAACTGTCTGCAAACAACTACAGTTAACTTTGAGTATGTGTCTAACTGTTTGAGCCAATCTTCATTTTCCCCTGGAGAGCACTGTGCTTTGGCTGTAAGCAGCCCCCCCCCCCCACCACCACCACCACACACACATCTTCCACTTTCTCTTATTCCCTTCTGTTAGCAAATAGTATCCATAACTGATCAATACTGTGTGTTTGTTTATTTAAACTATACCACAGTAGCCTACTGATACAAGGTTATCCAGGTTTTCCACCTGAGAAATTAAGACAAGACTTACAGTTTCAGAGCAGTCCTTGGTCAATTGTGATTGTTCTTAACACATACTTGTCTTGCTTTGTGATTGTTTCCAGCCCCTCATACAGGAACCTAACAGGGTCTCTACCCACTTCGCTCCCCGCCCTGCCCCCTATTCCCTCCCGCCCCCAGTGGTCCCACCTTTATTGTACTCAAACCCCTCCCATCTTTCCAATAGCCAACCACAGCGCTAACCCAACACTACCTCCTCCATATTCCCTCTACTATCACACCTCCTCAACTGACATGTACAAGCATACCTTTCCTTTGCTCACTGCATGCACTCTCCTTGCATATCTTACATCCTACCAAAGCTCCATCATTCCCCCACTCAACCACTACCACTGTACTACTACTCACACCACCACCCATGTCTCACCCATACTCAGCTCCCCTCCCACCAGCTCAAGAACCATCTCTATGCACCCCCCACATATTCTACCAACTATATTACTAAAACGTAAAGCATCCCTACAACTTAACATAGTAACCCTCCCACCATACCTATTACCCACAGAGAACAATCATAAAATTTCCCTTATAAACAAACACATTCAAAAACTGAGAAAACTAATAATCTCATGCATATCAAAACTAGCCCTAAGTGGAGACATCCACCCCAACCCTGGCCCTACCATCTCCAACCCCAATCCTCATAATCAGACTAGAAATCACAACTTCTCCCATATTACAGCCAATAGAAAGCCAAGTGACTTCCTTCTACTAAGCCTAAATATTAGAAGTATATCCAACAAAGTCCATGAACTCCATGCCACCATAGACTTATACTCCCCAGATATAGTCGTCCTGACAGAAACCTGGCTAAAACCTCACATTACCAGTGAGCAAATACTCCCTACAGGTTACGGCATACTAAGAGTAGACCGCTAAACAAAAGGAGGTGGTGTAGCTATAATATTTAAACAACATCTAAACATCCAGATCTTAAAATCCTCAGCTCCACAAATAG
This sequence comes from Protopterus annectens, assembly GCF_019279795.1. Lineage (NCBI taxonomy): Eukaryota > Metazoa > Chordata > Ceratodontiformes > Protopteridae > Protopterus > Protopterus annectens. The sequence goes on along the minus strand of NC_056729.1, from coordinate 761,604,842 downwards.
GCAATGAAGAAATAATATATACCAACCTCAAAATTAACCGAAACAAAACCATCAACATAATTGGATGCTACTTCCCACCTGGCCAAAACATCCCTCCACTAGAAAACCTCCTCAGCTGGTCTACCCACCATCTCCCCCAAGAAACTATCATCTTAGGTGATTTCAATATTGACTGGCAATCCTGTTCTGGCAACAATCCAACCCATCATGTACACACCTTCATGGCTTCACCCAACTAGTCCAGTCACCAACAAGGATAAATAAAAACTCCAGCAAGCACTCTACCCTGGATTGGATACTAGTCAGTAAGAACCCCCAGTCATATATAACAGGCTGCTTATCAGATAGCCTCAGTGATCACTCCCCAACATTCCTACTCAAAAAATACCTGTACCAAGCTAAACTTGTCATCTATCATCAAATACGTAAAAAAATAAACTTTAACCCACTCACATTCATCTCATCCCTCAAAGAATGTAACTGGCATGCTCTAGAGTACCTCAGTCTAGATGACGCAGTTGAATCTTTTAATACTACCTTCCTGAACATCCTTAATTACCATGCCCCCATAAGATTTTCCAGAACCAAAGCACAACCCTCCCCATGGCTACAGAAAACCACTAAGTCAGAAATGAAAAACAGGGATAAAGCCTGTGAGCACTGGCACAAAACCAAAATCCCCGCAGCTAGACAGAAATTCCTAGAACTACGCAATAGAGTCAAAAAGCTAATAAAACGGACAAATTCCAATACTACCAGTCTGCCCTAGACTCCTCACAACACAGCCCCAAACAATTCTGGTCCTCCATAAACTCCATCCTCCACCCAGGTAAAGTCAGTACCCTCCTCCTAACATCCCTCACTCCTCAGAAAATATTGCTACCTCATTCAACACACACTTCACCCAAACCAAACTATCACTAGCTAAACAACACAATCCCCCTCCCCTCCAACCCACACCTTCAACTAGTAATCTCCCCACTGCCTTCTCTTTTTCTCCTGTACCTACCTCCAACATAAAAAAACTCTTAACTAAACTTAAACCCACCAAATTAGCAGCAGACAACCTCCCAAGTGAATACTTACAAATCGCAGCTGATGCTCTGGCCTACCCAGTATCCATCTTGATTAACTGATCTCTGTCAGTAAGTTACGTTCCTACATTGTGGAAAGTCTCACATATAATTCCCCTCCACAAAGGCGGACCCTCTGCAGAACTAACCAATTACTGCCCCATAGCTATTCTCTCTCCACTCTCCAAAATACTAGAAAGATGCATACACTCTCAGGTCTCACACTACCTCCTTACTAACAACCTCCTTTCCAGTACTCAGCATGGTTTCCGACCAAACCATAGCACCACCACTGCCTTACTCTCCTTTACAAACACTATCATTCAGCATAAAAACAATGGCTATCTCTCCTCTGCTACTTTCCTAGACCTATCTAAAGCATTTGACATGGTCCCACACAAACAACTTATCTCTGTCCTCAATAACCTATCCTTCTCACAATCAGTCACCAACTGGTTTCAGAGTTATCTGTCTGACCGCCAACAATCCATTGTATGGCAGAATGACATATCTCCCCAACTACCTATCTCCATAGGGGTTCCCCAAGGATCCATCCTTGGACCCCTACTTTTCTCTGTTTACACCAATAATCTAGCCTCTGCCACCAAACATGGCACACTCATCCAATACGCAGATGACTCACCATCATCTGCTCAGCCCAGTCCCTACCCAAACTGCAAAAAGTCACACAGAAAGCCTTTTCCTCTGTTGAAACATGGTTATCCGATGCCCAAGTAATACTCAACCCAAACAAAACTAAACTACTCATCTTCCAACCCACCAAACATACTCAAAACAACTGTCACTTTAACATCACAGCAAAAGACAACACCACTATATACCCAACTGAACACACCAAATTGCTAGGACTGGAAATGGACAATACACTAAAATTTGACATTGCTAGGACTGGAAATGGACAATACACTAAAATTTGACAATCACATATCCATGACCATAAAAAATTCCACAAAAAACTAGGAGCATTATACAGAAATAAACAATTTCTCACCAAAGCAGCAATGATTTCAATAGCAAATTCCCATCTTATCTCCACCCTACTTTATGCCTCTCCAGTATATACCAACCTAAGGCAATGTGATCTAAACAAGCTAGAGACCTGCTACAACAAAATCATCAAATTCACCACAGGGGCATCCTACCGTAGTCACCACTGTCTCTCACTTGCTGAACTGGGCTGGCTTGAACTCCCTCACCTCCTTCAGTGGTATCAACTCTCACTCACCCACAAACTAGTAAACCATCCACTAAATGTCCCATCCCTCCAGAATCTACTCCAACCCTATCGCACCACCAGACCACTAAGATCCAGCAACAAAAATCACTTGCAGATCACTAAAGCCAATAACTCTGCTGGTGAAGCACTATTCTCTTGCGCCATAGCCAAATTATGGAACTCACTCCCACCCACAATTACCTCCGTACCATCATGCACCAACTTCAAAACTTTATGAAAAGTGCACCTAAAAACATGCTGGCTATGCCCTTGCAACTCCCACTCTAATATCATCCACCCCATCCAACTACTACCTTTCTTTCACCTCCACTAACTACCTTGATGATAGCAAGCCAGTACTTATTATACAGCAGGAACTTCTCATTCTTACATTTGTTAATGCCTGTTATGTACTTCACAGATAAAGATTCTAGTTGTCTACTGATGTACTATGTTCTTCATCTGTAAATATGTTGTAAGTAATTTCTATGTTAAATTGTTAATCACTATGTAATCCAATGTAACTAATGTCTGTTTATTTTACTGTGGAGCTTTTCTCCCCGGGCCTCCGCTGAAAATGGACCCACGTCCAGTCGGACACTCCCGGTCAACAAATTTAAATAAATAAATAAATCAATCAATAAATAATTGCATGCAGCCAGTTGTATACTGATTGCAGTTCTCACTGTGATTTCAGAACAGTGCTATAAAAAGGTATGTGAAATAGGCGTAGCCCTTTCAGATTTTAAGGGCAGGGACCATGCTGGTATGCTGTGGACAATGTTCTGTGAGTGTAAAGGTTGGTATCTCTCTCATATTTCCAGCTGTGTTGTAGATTAACATTCCTCCATTCATTTCTCCAGTTTCCTGTACTAACTGTGTATGTACACTTACACCTATGACTACTACTACTGTTAATGTGTGTGTGTGTGTGTGTGCTTTCCTTGCACTTTTGCTTGCACTTTGTTGCTATGGCTTCAATATTTGCCCTTTACAGTCACTACTTGTATGCCTGCTAGGTGTCCTGACTGTAGTGTGCTGCTGTGGCTTTCCTTTTTTCCATGTACCTTCACACCTTGGAATGCTTGCTATATCTGCTAGGGTGTTACAGCATGCAGTGTGGTCTGGCCATGGTGTGGGCCTTGACATCTATTAGGGTATTTGAGTATGCTGCTGAGCAGGCCCCAGAGACTCTCAGGTGCATCTGTTATCTGCCTCATGGAATGGTACATATCAGTGGGGTACACCCATTAAATTGTCTGGTATGCTGCAGTTGTGACTGTGGGATAGCATGAGCATATGTATTACTACACTTTTTCTGCCATGCAAGTGGTGCATACTTTCAGGACTCCATAGTTACCATTGCATGTGTTGTAACACCTTTCTGCCTACTGTTTGTACATTTCACATGGAGTCTGTGGGGCATCCCTGTAACTCATTCACTGTTGCTATGTCTAGGCTCTTAACTATTCAAATATGGTGGTGTCAGACCTCTCATGTGTACAAATATTTGCAGGTTGTCCACATTTCTGCCTCATATTTTGGTCAATATCTCATGCACAGCTTTTTCTGGCAAATCACTCTGGGCTCAAGTCAGAATATAGTGACAAACATTCACGTTTCAGACTTCATACCCTTCCAAACATCCCACAAAATGCAGAACCTGTTACTCTCTGAACTGTATAAGTTTGTTGTAACATTATTTGTAATGTGCCCCTGGTTTTGGCCCTTTGCTCCACATATTTTATTACTTGGTCCGGATGTGTTCCTGTAAGAGGTTGTGGGGTATGGGCAGTGATTATCCTGCTGTGAGTATGTGTGTGGCTTGCAAGGTGCTACAGTGACATTATTACCTACTAGCTACCAACTAGCATGTCTGTTTCTGTTCACACACTACTATTATGGAAATCCACTAGTTTTGACAGTAATTCTAAATGACATGCTTTGTGTACTACACATCCTATATTCCCTTTACATTCATTCCTACTATTACATGATATATTTATTTTAGCACAATGTTCTTGTATAACAGTCATGGCTTAGTGGTAAGTCATGCAGACTACTGTTTCCAAGGTCCTGGGTTCGGGACTGACAGTGGGATTTTATTTTGCTTTTGAACTGACTACAGGACCTGTCAATCAGAGTGCCTAAGGCACTTTTAAGCAGTTGTAACCAGGTTAGCGCTGGTTTGCGCGGAGCTCACGCATGCGCACTGGTGTTCAGCTCCGCGCACACCCACTTACAACCGTTTAAACGTGCTTACTCTTGCGCACACCCGCGCTATTTTCTTTGAAAGAAATGAAAATGGGGAGACAGGAAAGTGGTGAAAAAGGGGTCACAATGAGGGTAAGACAGTAGGGAAACAAGCTTGGGTTTTGCAGGAGGGATGTAGGTAAGGCCCATAGCTGCCCATTTCTTCATCAGCAACATCTGTGCATATGTTTCTAATTTGGTGTGACATTTGATACCTTCCATCCCTGAGAGAGGTGTAAGGACAACAATAATACTTGTTGTACAGCCAATTGTAATTGATAGTTTCCATGTCCAGCAGACATATGTGCGGAATGTGCAGCTATGTATGGGGCGTAATTTTTTTGTGGTTACAGAGTGCCCTTTTTTTTTTTTTCAGGTGAGAGTGGTATGTCAGGTGAAGGAAGTCGGTATAGCTGGGGGGTAGGTTGGGTAGGTCAACAAACAAGACAAACAAGACACATACAGGGGCGGTGTATGACACGTGTGGGGGGGTTACACAATTGACGGGGACGGAGGTTTGGATATCCAGAGCCCATGAGCCCACAGATGGCAACAGTGGAACTGATATCCCCACCCATGGGCAGTTGCCACTGTTCCTTCACTGCCCAGGACGGGACTGTGCTGGGGGCTGTGTAGGACGGGCAACAGGCATGCCCATAAGTTGTACCACCTGTGCCTCAAGCTGGTATAGGGGCCCAAGAACAGAGTCCTGGATCTCCCTACGCACCACAGTCCGGACGCTACAGAGGGTGAGTGGTGGTTCTCCTCCAGCCACGCTTGCAGAGGGGGGATGGGCCCCATCCCCTGCAGTGCTTCCACCTGAAGGTGGCACAGGGCCACCGGAGGAGGGTCCAGACTGTGCACTAGTGCCAGGGTCACTCGCCAGCTGAGGTGGGAGAGGTGGGTCCGCTGGAACCTGCCTTCCCTGTCGTCCAATGTTTTGCATTATGTCATGACAGTTTGGGTTAGTAACATACAATACCATTCGCAATTAGTTGTAACAGCATTCATTAGTATTCCCATTAACCAAACACCCAGATATTCACACCATTGAACAGCGAGCATAACACATGCATAATTTGAACAGCAATACACAGTCCAACAACATGCAGGGTTGATTGATGGCAACAGGCCATCAGGTTTGGATGTATGAACAGGGCAGATGCATCAACGGACATGCAAATATTTATGACCCAACAGGACAAATGTCCAGGGGTGTTAATTGTGATTGCACATACCAATTTCACGTGGAATGGATTATATGTGGTTATAGGGTGGGGTGAAAAAAATATTATTAACACCTTCAAATACCAATACATATGCTGTACATTTCTAATAGCTACAGATATATACACACTACTGTTCTAACTACAGTTTCCTATATGATAACTACTTCAATTTGGTGATAGGACTGTTACTGCTACATCAATATACATTTTATTGTTATTCATACACGTTTATATCTGGCTTTGTTCAGCTACATCATCCTGCTACATTTGCTTTATATAGCTATAGACAACTGTGGATGTTTGATATTTCAGACAATCATACTATCTGCATATTGCAGACTGAGAGCAACATATCCAGATTTTGGGATACACATTCCAGCTGCAGCAACACTTTGGACACATTTTGCAGTTTGGTTCTACTTGTCACATTCATTTCATTCTGTACTGACTGCAGTATACTTTATTCAGGGGTTCTTACTACTTTATTGGTGGATTCATAACTCTTTCTCACACTCTCTCACTTGTTTTCATTTTACTATTCAGGATGGTACTTACTTCTAGGCTTTATTGACATGTTTTACCTGTAGTTATTACAATCCTTTCCAGCAGTCTCACTTCTTTCATGTTTCAGTATTTCAACAGGGATATATTTCACACATGTGATTTGCTCATCATCTGCAGCTGTACTTTTCAGCCTGCTGCAGGTTGTGTACTATTATTTTACAGGTGGGGCATCTTTATTTCAGACTTTATTTCAGACATTTTCATTTTTCTGTTTGGATTACAGACTGCAACACACTTTTGTAATCAAGCAATACTTGCAAACACTTTTACACTGTTACTTGCACATTTTATTACTTAGTGACTACACTGCACTCTTTTGCTAACTGTCATACTTTGATATTTCTTTACAGTTACTGGGAGTGGATTACTGACCTGCCTCGTGGTGCAACCGCACCAGCCTATCTCCATAGGCTCTGCAGTTCGCAGAACAGACACCTGCAGCTGTAATATAAATGAAGTAATATTGGAATACACATCTCCATAATATCAGCTAATTTAATTTCTTACATACATAATTAAATGTAACTTACTCAGTAGTGGGGCATTGGGCATTTGCCGGGCCTCCTGTATCCAAAGGTTCAATTGGTCCTGCTTGCATCTCTTCAGGTCTGCATGGTGGTGACGGACCTGCTCACCAGTCCTTGGAATCCCTGTGGCACTGGTGAGATCATGAGCCAACCGGTCCCACACCTCAGCCCTATATGCTCCCCACAGGACCTGGCCCTGCATGAGTTGGGCCTCATGATTGTGGACTAGGAGCCAGACCATGTATCTGGACTCCTCAATGCCCCACCTCTGTGCTCGAAAGCAACTACCCTCACCTACACCTGACATTCTGGCTGCAAGTCAGTTCTACAATCGTTTATGCTGTGTATTCCCGCCTATGGGGCTTATATATGCCGTTTTTCCCACACTTATCTGTGATTGGCCATTTTGGAATTGTATCCACTTCACAAAACCTGCTTTGTCATGCTCCACTTTCTATTCATTCTTATATATTTGCTATTACTGCATTTCTGAGTACAGCTGTCATGGCTTAGTGGTTCAGTACCTTGACAATGGTGCATGGTATCCTGGGTTCGAAACTGGCCACTGCTTTTTATATTTTATGACTGTCTAGACAGGCTAGGGGGTGTGTCTGTGTAAAGGCAGTTTTGTTACAGCTTGCTCAACGTTGCCCGTCGGTTAGCTTGTTAGCGCAGTGTGCAGCTCTGCGCAAACAGGGTGCACTGGTTCACGCATCATTTGGCTGTCAGCACGCATATTAAGCTCAGCTCAGCTAGGGTCACACAGTTTCAGCATGTGAAACCACTGCTCAGCTACGGGCACTCATTTTGCACCTGTTAAACCACTGCTCAGCTACGGGCACTCATATTCCACCTGTTAAACCACTGCTCAGCTACGGGCAGATGCACTCACCTTGTTAAACTGTAGCTCAGCTATAGGCACATCTGGCATTTTCTATTGTTTTGTTACCTCGCATTTCTTCAAAATAAATGAACTATTTCATTACATTTTACATAAATTGTGATTTTACATGTGTACATATTTGTCAGGGACTTGTTTCGTGCTTATTTTACTAAAAAAAAAAAAATTGATGTTGTGGGCGCTCGAACCATGGATGCCTGCTCTTCAGCTGACGTCTCTACCGCTACACTATTGCTTCTTGGCTTACTTTGCATATTTAGTTCTTATATGCTTTCCCACTGACTGCTAACTGTGGCTGCGCTATGGGCATGCCCGCGCAAACGAGTGCACTCACGGGCAAACATCTTTACAATTTAAAAAAAATTATAAGATGTTCATTTGTACATTTTATGTTCGTAGTCTGTGGGGGCATGTGTTGTGTTGTGTTTATTCACATTTCCATGGACTCTGTCATGGGTGTTTACTTTGGGCACTTTTACTCTTCTGGGGGCGTGTCCGCTTGCAGGGCTCAGCCTACGGACACGCCCCCTACTGTCTTACATGGACTGTGTTAGCCTTAGGTGTGATTCAGCATGCTCTCATGAATATGCAGAGCATGCTGACATCAGTCCGTTTAACTGCAGCCTCCGTGTAAGAGTTATAACTCTTACACGGAGGCTTCGTGAATCCTGTCCAAGGTTTCTTTAAAACCTAAATTGAAACAGAGGAACCTATTTAGATAATTGTATTAACTTTTTGAGCATGTGATCCCTGTTCATTGGTGGTTTTAGTTCTTGATTGTTATATAAGCTAAAGATTTTAATTGGGTTTTAATGGTCTGATGGAGTATTTTTTGGATTTATACCCTGGTTATCGCTTACTACTTGTTTTGCTCCAATAAACATTAAGTGTTTTAGGTAGTTAAATTAATTTTTGTAATGAGTTTTGTATATTTAAATTTTGACTGTTTTATGATTGGTTGATTGTATGATTGAATTAATGTTTGGGACAACTGTTTGATATAAAAGACTGTGGAATGGTAGCAGTGTTCTTTCTGTAGACATCCTAAGTTGGACGACAGCACTAAATAAAATACATATTTTCTTCTGAGTGATTTTTTTTTAATGTGATTTTGTTTGAGATTCAATAAAAAGGATTTATTGAAAAAAATGAATACCTCCCAGTTACACCAGATATGGTAACAGCAATAACCAGATGTGCTAGAGTTATACATTATACATCACAACACAAAATGGTTGAACAGCCCAACATAAATCTATCTATTAAGCCTTACTTAATTAAGAAGGTGGGGAAGTTGTAATTAAACACTTAGTATCCTTTAATATATATATTTTTTACCCCTTATTGCTTGAAAACTGTTGAAAATTGTTTATTGCTTTCATATTATCGATGTGTTTAATCCCCGGGATTCATGAACCTTGCGCCAGGCGCACGCATGGTGTAGGCGCCACAACGCCAGACATGGCCGCCGAGCGATTCAGGTACGATCCAAACCCATGTGCATCAGCGGCGTACGCCGGAGTTGCGCCGCCTCCGGCATAGGTATGTTAAATACCCCATGTGCGGTGTTGCACCATGCAAATGAAGGCAAGTAGCGATTCATGAACTGGCGCGGGCGTAGCATAACAGCACGGCAATGTAAACCAAAAAAAAACGGTTTACATATATCCAAACATGACATAGGAGTAACGGAAGGCTGCCAACATCATGTGTCATAGTGGTGCAACATGGCAATGTGGAAAGAAACCGAGAATGTCAAAGGAAAACATGCAGAAAATGTAAATAACGACATAAATGTTATGTACGCAAAAACCACAGCAGAACCCCAGGACATGTCCGCGGAAGGTGAGGAACAATGAAGTAATATGACAATGCCATAAAAGAGCAGTATAAGACACATCAGCATCACAGCCACAATACACCATAGTATGAATGGAAAGCCACAACCACAGCTCAAGGGTTGCCAAGGAGTGGCGTCGGTGTCTGGCGCCGTAACCATGTATTAGTAATCAATGCCATGCAAATGAGGCAGATAATACTGAATCGCAAAACCCCCGCCGGCGTAAGGCTGCACCAAACGGCGCAGTGGTAAAACACCGAGGAGTGGCCTAGAGGGAATACCTGTCAATCGCAGAGGGGTGTGCCGCTGTAGGAAGAAGCACATTGGAGCCCAGCAAACCTGGGCTATACAATGCACATCACAGCATCAGGACCGGCATGTGAGGAAATAGATGCGCTGAAAGTATACAATGCGCGCACAGATGCATGTGCACGAGGATGACTACGTTCCCCAAACCAGTCATGTGACGGCCGCCCCGTCAACAACCATGGATACAGGAAGGTGATGCGGAGAATATGAGGAAATGCAGAAGCAGTGTAATTGGAGTCGTAATGAGCAATTAACACCAATCAACTGACGGAGGGCAATCGGCGGCAGCTGACAACTCTGCATGCAGAAATCTGCAAAACGGGAAAGGGGAGGAATATGAATGCAAAGAAAGTAGTGGATGTTGCAGAAATGCAAAGAGCGAAGAACCAATACAGCACAGCCAAGGAGAGAGTTAGCATAACGGCGGCGGTAGACAAAATGCATGACATGTCATGTGCCTGCAGGATGCACTCCCGTAAATAGTAGGTGCAACGTGCAGAAACAGTAAAGTAAGGTGTAAAGCTAAACCAATGCAGGCAAGTGTAATGTAACACCAAAGGCAACAGCGTTGCAGTGCCAACGGTAAAACACGGTAGATAACCCACAGATACGGCAGCAGAGACACACCCAATGACATCACCGGGTGTACAGCACAACACTATAAAGTGGGAATGCACACAACACACAGCGAAATTCCCAAACGCTAAGCCTTACTGTGTAAACACACGGGAACTTTTAAAATGTATATGTTGGGTGCTGCCGTGGCGTGATGCATCGGCATGTGTTAGAGACACACGGAGTTGCGGAGGAGGGTGCCGACAACTACGGGAGGCCTCAGAGGAGAAGGAGAGTGTTCAGACCAAGGGTGACCTACCAGGGGCTGCAAGACCTGGAGATAGTAGAGCGTTACAGGGTGGACAGGGACACGTTACAGCAAATAGTGGAGCTGTGCCGGCCAAGCCTGAGAACAAGAGACAACAGAGGGGAGCCCATCCCAGTGGACACAAAGGTATGTGTAAGCTTGCGAATACTGGCAACAGGTACCTTTCAAAGGCCAACCGGGGATATAATGGGCATCTCACAGGCATCAGCATCCAGGGTACTACACCAGTTTCTGGATGCCATGTTACGACATGCCCATGAGTATATATACTTCCCCAGATCTCAGGAGGAGTTGGCTAGCAATATGCACCACTTCCACCGTGTGGCACAATACCCGGAGGTACTGGGTGCGATAGACTGTACGCATATAGAAATCAAGTCACCACCCAGTGAGCAGGGTAGACGCTACATAAACCGCAAGGGATTCCCCTCCATCAATTGCCAGGTCGTGTGCAATGCGCAGGGCATTATCATGGATGTGTGGTGTTTTCAGTCCCGTCAGATGCCAGGGCATACAGGATT
>NC_056729.1:761547502-761593005 GCF_019279795.1 Protopterus annectens | reverse complement strand
AGTTTTTTTGAAATTTTTTGTATATTTTTAATAAAAAATTTTTGTTTTAAAGAAATTTTTTAAAAATATAGAAACATAACAGGGTAAAATGTTTGTTAAAATCTGAGCAAATAAATATGGACATAATAGAATTTTGTTACTATGGTGCATGAAAACAGGAAGAAGTAAAGAAAATGGGCAGAATAATATTTTATGTTTCATGGACTATATGGAATGAGAGAATAGATGAAATTAAATACAATGGAAAATGTACTTTGACAAAGATTTTGGAAAAAATAATGGTTTGGTTGTAGATAAAAGAGTGGGGGATGCTTAAATTGAAGTTTATAATGTATGGAGATTTGTAAATAGATGTATATAATGTAAATATGTAAATATGGAAATAATATGTAATATATAATGTATATATCAATAAAAAAAATTCTTTGGGTATGGGAACTCTGTTCTTTGTTGTGCTTCCTGGCTTCCAGTCCAGGTGTGAAAGCAGCTTGGAGAAGCAGGAAGCAGAAAATAATCAATAGAGGAGAAAGAAGACGTTTTTCATGTTTTTGATGAGAATGAAGCCGTTAATCAAACAGCTGAGGAGCCTAATGTGGCCAAAAATGTGTCAGAAGTTACGTGAAGTGAGGAGAGAGGAGAAAGGGAAAATGAAAGTGCATGGGAGTTGAGTAAAAGGCAAACAGATGGAGGTGAAGTAGATATGGTAGATTCTCAAGAGCTATTTCAGTGTAATTTGTTTTCAGCAGACTGCAACACCTGAGTGTGTTGTTACAACTCTCCCATTGGGCCAAGGGTTGTGGGATGTTTATTTGAAGGATTTAATTGAGCAGAGCAAACCAAAGAGCAAGAAGGCAGTGTATGGGGAGAAATAATGGACAGAATTCAAGAAGTAGGAGTTCAGGAAATAAGGAAGGAAGCAAATAAATCATATGGCCAAACAATGAGAGAAGACAAAAGAAGAGACAAGAAGAAGACAGAAGTAAAAAGAAGGCATCAGATGAGGATAAGTAGTAAAATGGAAAAGTAGCTGGAGAGGTATGAAGTATGGGACAGTATCACTTCACCACTGTGAATTGAACCCAGACAGGTAAGAGCTTTTATTTGTATTAACAAAGCTACTTTTTGTAACATTTTTTGAGGAGGCATGGTATATGGTGAAATTTTTTGAACAGTATGAAAAGAAAAATAATAAAAATCCCTGGAACTTGTATGTTGTGCAAAGCATTCAACAGGGAAGACAAAAAAGAGTATGTATACAATTTCATACTGAAGTTGAAAGAGATGATTTAAAAGAGTATTTAAAAACTCTGTATAGAGATGTAATGGACATTATGAAAATATATGACAATAGAGGTTTATGGACTGGGGATAGTAATGTAGTGTTATACTGAAAATGCAAAATGATAAACTTATGCATTTTCTAAGTATAATTAATGTGGAGGGGGAATAAGGGGCTGATTAGATACTGCAGACAACCAAAAACATGTTTTTTTTTCCCTGTGGTAAAGATGATAACTTAATTAACAATTGTGACAAAAGACAGTGGGCAGGATTCACGAAGGCTTGCACGGAGTGTAAGAGGCGTGCAACACTCCATGCAAGCCTTGCGATCCAGGAACAGCCCTAAACTCCGTGTAAGAGACCAGCTAAAACGTCTCTTACACGGACTGGCGGACATGCTAAATACCTCACTTGCATCCGAAAGGTATGCAAATGAGGTATATTAGCGATCCACGAAGCAGAAACCAGTCCGTGTAGGAGACGTTTTAGCTGCAGAAATGTACTCACTTGACAACTGAGTACATTTCTGCCAAATCCAACGGAGCGATGTCAGCTCCAAAAAAGGTTGCATATGATTCAGGCAGCATGGCAATGGCCAAATATGTGGCCATTGGTAAGATAACCCGATGAAAAATATTAAAATATATATTTTTTAGGCGATCGCCGATGTTTAAACCAGCGCAGCCCCAAAAACGGGCTGCGCTGTATAAAACCATAAAAAAGAAGGTTATAAACCCACAAATGTGGGTTTCATGCAATACATGGAATGACATGGAATGACAATGCAGGGACCAGCAGACTAAAACCAACATGGCCACCGTGTAGTGGTTGCTAAGGGGAAGCTGAGTCTAAGACATGTAACTAAGCATTAGTAGGCAATCTCATGTAAATGAGGGTTTGGATACTGAATCTCACAGTCACATACCAAATGAGCACAGTCTGAGTAGTGTAAGAGATACAAAAGGGGAGGAATAGAGTAGGAGATAGGTGACATCACAGGGGGGAATGGTAGAAAGAAATGCAGTTCATTGGAGGCCAGTGTAACATGACAGATGACAGGCACAGATCATGGAAAGAGGTGTGCCACTAGATAGGTCATGGAAAGTCAAGAAATGGAAGGTGTACACTGTTACCTACACCAAAGTTTCTTGCTGGCATGCATGCAGTGCGCCATGAAGCGCGAGTAGGACAGTGTGCGCGCGTGTAAGGCAGTGTGAGCATATGGGAGCATGTTTTGAGATGTTTAACACTGTTTGCGCGGGTGTGCGCACGTGTAAGGCAGGCTGAGTATGTTGGAGGCTGTTGGCAGATGTGTAACAGTGTTTGCGCGGGTGTACGCGCGTTTAAACCTGAATAAGTAGATTCTGAACCATGTAAGCACGTCTGCGCGCGTGTAAGCCACTGTGAGCGTGTTTCAGATAGTATGCAAGTTACTCCCCCCTGAGGAAACAGAGAGGAAAAAGGAAGCAACAGAATTAATAGGAAGCTAGCAGGGATAACTGCTGAAGCTAGCAGGTGAAAACAATTAGAAGCACGCAATTACACAGGCAGAATAGTAGCCCAGCCCAGCACTTAAAACTCTGCAAACAGTAGTGCAGGATGTTTCCCTTAAGAGACACTGCAAGACAGGAGTAAGCTAATAGAAGTGAAAACTGAAAAAGCTTCACTCAGAGCAGAAATGTTAGGGGCTGCCATAGCTGTCATAATGAGACATAGGCAACTTGCTGAGGGTGGTGACAATGCAGATGGTACCAGACAACCCACAGTGAGGAGACGGAGAAGAGTATACAGGCCCAGGGTCACCTACCACGGGTTACATGAGCTGGAGATAGTAGAGCACGATAGAGTGGACAGAGAGCTCCTGCAGCAAATTGTTGAGCTGTGCAGGCCACGCCTCACACAGAACCAACAGAGAGGAACCCATCCCAGTGGAAACCAAGGTATGTGTTGGCCTAAGAATACTAGCAACAGGTACCTTCCAGAGACCAACTGGCGATATGATGGGGATATCACAGGCATCAGCCTCCAGGGTACTACACCAGTTCCTGGATGCCATGTCAGCACATGTCGGTGATCATGTATATTTCCCCAATGCCCGTGAGGTATTGGCCAGCAATATGCGTCTCTTCCAGCAAATAGCGGAATACCCTGAGGTACTGAGTGCTATAGACTGCACGCACATATGCATCAAAGCACCAGCCGATGAGCGGAGTAGGGCCTACATTAACCGCAAGGGCTTCCCCTCCATCAACTGCCAGGTCGTGTGTGATGCCCAGGGCATAATAATGAATGTGTGTGCTGGCTGCCCTGGGAGTTATCACGATTCCCACATCTGGCATTTGACGCAGCTGTACCAGACATTTGCCAATGGGGACATCCCACATGGACACCTAGTGGGGGATGCAGGTTATGCACTGGAGCCATGGCTGATGACACCCATCAGAAACGCACACACACCTGAACAGGAACGCCATAATGAGGCACACGCACAAACACGTAATGTGATAGAGCGTGTGTTTGGGCTGCTCAAGTCACGGTTCTGGTGTCTGGACACATCTGGTGGAGCCTTGCAGTACACACCAACTACATGTACCCAAATTGTCATGTTATGTGCTATGCTACATAATATGATCTTGCGAAAACAGCTGCAGCAGGACCAGCATAGGGCCGGGCCAAACAGCCCCCACCATTGCCAAGGCCATCACAGGCAGAGCATGACTCGGAGGAGGAACAACCTGAGCCTGCCCCAGTAGGCAGAAGGAGGCGTGCCCAGTATGCCCTGGCCTTGGCAAAGAGGCAACGCATAGCACATACACTGGCTCAGTAGGAACCCTGGGAATGATACCCCTCTCTGGCTCACTCATATAGTAACAGGGATGCCTAATATGACACAACCTGCTCTCAAACATGTACAGGATGTGTAGTATGTGCATCCGACAGAGGAAGCCCTGCAGCACCACCTGAGGCATGATTGCCATGTGTTAAGCAATGTAACACCATCTAGTATATGCAAACATGAAGACCCTGCCTAACATCTCACCCTCACCAAGCATGATGCCACACTATGAAGACAAGAAGATCAAGTACAATAATTGGCTGAAGTAATGCAGTCAGTCAAAGGGGAGCCAATGAGTTACAGGCTGGGAAGATATGCGGAGTTTGACATGATGCACCACCTGCTAGGGTGGCATGCACCTATCATGCCATGCCCCATGGATACTGGCAAAGGCTGTCAGTACCCACAGCATGCCCTGAATAGGTAAGTCTCAAAACACAAACCCAACCTCATAGGTTCTACAAGGGATAGGAACCTAGATGTAATACTACCCCATGACAGATGTATAAACAGCAAGATGTGTGCAGTGTAAATGCACACAGTAAGGAGAATGTAGATACCAGTCCTGTAATAGAGAACTGGGCAAGGCTCACATCAGCACCCTAACACTACCAGGTCACACCTCATACTGTGCTGTACAGCTGCAAAACATGGAACAAGCTACAAAAGGAGGGTGACTAGCAAGAAATGGCAAGGATAACCACATCCCCATGTTGGTACCACAACAAGAAGCAGCATGGAATATCCATGGTCAAATACCAATGGCTAAAACTGCCTCACAGTATATAGCCTGCTGCAGACCACTGTCCTAATACCAGGAACAGCACCTGGCCTATGTCGGAATACATGAATATATCAAGCCCCCCAAACCACATTATATTGCTCGACTGAAAATACCCAGACATACACCGGTAGCATTGTACTAGCACCAACACAGTAGGAGAAAATTACCCAGATTCCATAAACCAAAATGCCCAGGAACAATGTACTACTCCCACAAGAGGGGTAAGCATACTGTATGTGATAATCAGCAACATGTGTACTGGATGGCAAGATGAGAAGTGTACCCCTCACTGGTAAGACCAGACCATAGAGTAAGCACACTGGATATACACACCCTGACCCCAGTCCCTGGCCAGAATAACACAGTGAAAAACATGTGTAAAGTATAGGTTGCAGCCCTCAAAACCGATGTTGAATCCACAAAAGGCCCTGTGCAAGTGCAGAATATGGGACACACCACAGAACATGTTATACAGGCATTCCATGAAAACAGCCAGGAATGCTTGGAGTATGCAATCACAAATAACAACAACACACAATGCCATACACGCAGGCATCTGGCATGCTGGCCTCCAGCCATTACCAAACCATGCAAGAGAATGAGGAAGATATCACATGATAGAGCAAACATAAAAAGGGAAGTAATCACTGACCAGTAGTATGGCAACAACATATGTCCACACATACAATCCACTAAGTCCAGCCACAACAAGTATAACCTATGAATCCAGAGGCAATGTGACGCCAGTACCAAGTACACAGACAACCACAACACCCCCCCAATAAATACAAACATATGTGATAGATGCATCCATGTATCCAAAGCAGAGGTTGAGCTCCAACAACTCAGTACTGTCAACACTAGTCAGGAGGAGAAGGTAACCACATACACCACAAACCCAGTCCCACATAGACCTACCACAACTGTAAACCAAACACATAAACACAGACAAATATTCCCGGAGGCCTTAATTACAAACACACCACACCAACAGACGCCTCCAAAGTAGATCACAAGCAACCACAACCTTCAAACATAGCACATGCAATGAATAGTATGCAAAGCTGGTGCGCCAAACAGTCACAGGCCCGAAGGAGAAGCAACATGCCTGATACAGTCGTAATAGGTGTCTGTATAGGCAGACACACAGCTGTCCCACTCACCAGACTGAACAAGGGAAAGGGTAGAGTAAGCTGCTTGTAGGTAGCCACAAAATGCCACTTAACACAAGTACGCAGGTCACCCCAAAGCAAGCAGAAATATGATGCACTCAATGTCCATGCTGGTGTGAATTACCTGAGATGTACCTCCCTGGTCACCATCAAATGAGACATGGATGGTCCCTCTGAGTATGTACCCCAGGGTGGGATGACACTGGCTGTGTGCAGCATCCAACCCTCACCAAGAATGATGCCACAGTACAAACACAGAATGCTCATGCTTAACAGCTGGCACAGTTACAGCTGTCAGTCCAAGAGGGTGTAATGTGTGTCTGCTGGAGATGTCAAGCATGACAAGCCATGCTGCCGTTACAGGGGTGGCTGTCAGCTGTTACCCGTGCGTCTGGATACTGGATAAGGCCTTTGCCGCCTCCATAGAGCCGTATGTAGGCAAGGCCAAAAAGACTACCCACCACCCTAGAAAACATAAGTGGTAGGAAACATAAGGGTAATGCTGACCAATGCCAGATGTGTAAACTGCAATATGCATGCCCCTGAGGCACTTCCCATTATGGAGAACATTGATGCCTGTCCAGTGACAGAAGCCTGCTGCAGGCCTAGTGATAGCACACCAGCACTACTAGGTTATACCACATACCATGTGTTATGGCCCCAACACCTGCACCAAGACATCAAAGGAGGGGGAGTATCCATATGCAGAACAGACACCCATATAGCCAGGTAACTGACAATGCACAAAGCAGCGGACACCACCCATGTGCACATAACTGTAGTCAAAACTGCTGTACAGTCTGTAGCATGCGACAGACCACACTCTCACATACAAGAACCCCACCCAGACATCCGAAGACACTGGACAGTATGGATGTCCCACCAAATACCAGACAAAGTACACAAAGTACCACATAGGTGTCAAACCATTATGTATGCAAGGAGTCATCAGGGACCTAGGGACACAGGTCGACATTAATCTGTCATGTGACAGCCACAATGCCAATGTGGCTATGAAGACTGTTGATATTGGACACCGTATCATGAAAGGATTCACACCAACATCAACAGAGGTCACTGTGCCGCTGTACTGTTCACATATCAGACCCATAATCTAGTACAATGACTCATATGGGATGTACCATACGTGACACCTGCAGCGGTTCGGAAGACCTCATAGTTACCCCACCAACAGGATAAAGGGTGTGAAATATATGTCATATGCTGCCTGGCTGTAGACACCCCAGCTGACTGCAGTCACACACTGCCTACACAGAGGCATTGTATGTCTGTTGTACCAGGCCATGTCCAACACAGGAGTAATGGACATGCTACACCACAGGAAATCAAAGCCATTGGAGCTGTGAGAGTCACAGATGTCAACCTCAACACATAATGAAATAAGATGTGCTGGAGGGACAGATACATAACCCATAGGCTCCCCACACCCAGAAACAGGATCCCAACCCATGGTAGGCAGAGCCCCTCACTGTCACCACTCAACAGGAATATTGCCAAGTGGTGTATACTGGGGGTCCCCACTATGTCACGACCAGACAGAGGCACAGTGAAGAACCTCATAAATGGCCATAATTGAACATAGCAAGGGGTGGCGAAAGACACACACACTCTAGCTAGGCTTACTAATGGCCTAGGGTGTCTAGCCTACTATGAACCCATGAACCTATGAAGATACAACACGTACAGGACACTAAGGATAATCACAAGGCTTACCCAACTGATGGTAGGAACCATGTTGGGCATCCACAGATATGCTCCGAATCACACAGATATTACAAACAACATACCAAACATACACACATATTGCTAACATACAACCTGTCAGGTGCAGTGCAAACACCCCCGAAAGTGCAAAATACCTATCCCAGCAGATGGTCCCCTGACATTGCAGATGCTGAGGTAACAGCCATCATCTGCAAAGCAGAACACACAGCAGCAAAGGTATGTGATGGTGTCCTGTGCTGAGGCCAACATGGACCCCAACAGTAATGGAATGCAAAATCACACTACTGGCCAATGTCAGCCTTACCACAGGATATGTACCTAAAGAGCAGTGTACAACAACAGTGGTCCATCACAACAAAGGTGTTGCCTGAATGGATACTCCAAACTACCACCCCAGGATCCTGACAAGCTTGTTCTGCACAGCTATGGAAAGGATCAGTATGTACCGCAGACAGAAGGCTAATGTGGACCTACTGATACCGGACCCTACACACTGTGGCTGTTGTAACTGCAGAACCGGCCCCTAAACATGTCTGACCCATTTGAAGCAGTCATTAAGGTCATTGATGAGGGCTATGTGGTCCACACAGCGTAGCTGGACTGTGCACATGCTTCTAGACAATACCGTACGTGTTCAGTATGGATATGTTCACCAGCTTAAATATACACCCCTATGTCAGTAGAGGGGTTGCAAAGCAGACCAAGGACAGAACTGACATGGTCAGATATGCCGCATCCATGTCAGACTACAAAGTGGATATGAGTGGCATCCCACAAGGCCTGGTCTTGCCCCCCCCACCCCCGTTCTGTATACATGTCCCATAGGAATAGGCCAACATGGAAGGACTGTGACTGAGCATGTATGCAGAGGAGTACAAACAGCCCACCATATCCGACCCCCAGCTGACACAAGCAACCCACAAAAGGGCCACCTACAAACAGACAACTGTAGCCATAGCCATGTCAGCAAGCTAATCGCAGAACTGTGTATAGACAACCACCGTGGATATACAGTAATTGCCCACAAATTACCACACAGGTGTTAACCCATGAGGCACCTAACATGTAATGTGAGACCTGGGTACAAAAGGTGATAAATATCCTGCACTGGACAAACATGTGTCTGTAGTGTTCGCAGAAACATGTACCATATACCCACCCAAACATGAAGGCTGGCAGATGTAGATAAGGGGAACTCACTCTGGCTCTGCAGCCATCCTCCATCAGCATCACAACTGACTACAATAGCCCCTGTGGGATATACCACAGCAGACACCTCCAACAACTGTAAAGTCCACAACAGTAACCCACCAGGGGTAGCAAAGAGCCTGAACAGATGCCATGTGTTGCCTGAGTAAACAAACTGCAGCCCCACACACCGCCATCCTTCCCAGCTACATTAAAGCTGTGCCTGATGTATGAAGCCATGTCCAACCTGGAATGAATGAACATGTTGCACCTTGTAGAATCTGAATGGCAGTGAGCTATGCACATGAGAGACCTGAACCCCAGCACTGACATACATAGGACAAGCTGTACAGAATGATCCATAACACAGAAGGCACCCCCACACTTCAGTAAACTCCTGGTACAGGTCAGCCAGAGTGCCACATATCGACACACCTCAAGAGGCATCCTGATGAGTGTATGGGAGATGGTAGGCTACCCTGGGTATCACTGTTATGTCAGAGGTAGACAGAGGCACAGTATACCAACCATGACATATGTAATGGCAAACTCCAGTTACAATGTGTGTCGAAGGACAAACACACCCTGTGACTACCATCAGAAATGGCCTACGGAACATCGCTAGTGTTTGCCAATGTCCACCCATGTTGTGGAATACACTATCAATGTTGGACGAGCCTGGTGTAGGTAGTCCATATCTGAACATATTGCAACATGGTCATATGTGCACAACTGGCCCCTACACAGTCTGTTGTGCTCACTATGAAGATGTCAAGCAGTGAAAGGACTAAAGCCCAGGATACTGTCCACTACAGTGAAAGTACCGAACCAGTACACTATACGGTACTACAGTGTTAGGTCATTATGAAAGTATGTTGAGAACTGTCTGCAAAGTATCCCATGCAATTCCTGCAGGCACTGTATAATCCCTGTTGTGGCAGACACGAAGCAGTTGGCCAGTTAGTACACAACATGACAACCAGCACACAATCATAAACATGCGATAATGTCGAAGGTCACACACACACAAATATGTGTTGGACTTCAGAGTGCAACATATGGAAAGCTCACACTGGGCATGCTCGCACACTTTGATAAATGAGGCATATGTCAGACAACATGCCATGGAAAGGCTGAACTGGGCATGCTCACACACTTAGGCCATATCTCCGTGTAGCAGTTGGCCACACATATCTGGTATTTGTACATGTCAGTCCAGGAACCAACCACAACACAGCAATCAGCCCAGTGCACACAGTAAATGACCACAGAGACATAAGTGATATAGTGGATCGCGTCATATGCAAACATCTGCCACAGATACACAAGTTGGTCATAGGAACAGGGAATGCTTTGGCAATAAAGACCTGCAAACAGTAGAACAGCACAACAAATATTGTGCATCCGACAATTGAACATATGGGTGTAGAGGTCAATACTAGGCTTCTTGCCCCAGGGAATGACAGCTCAGCCAGAGTGTGCTTGGCATCTGCATCCCCAGGATAGTAGGCTACCGTGCCACTGTAAAGTAGGTCACAGAAGGCAACATGTGAGGCTAGTGAGCTGTGCCTCTGTCAAGCAGGGGCACCGTGGAGGTCTCAGGGATTGAATGTGCTAAGCCACAGCCATGTTGTCGGTGTGTGCTGTGAGAGGGTTGCTGAGGATCTCTGACAGTAGGTGTCCGTCAATAACAGACTGAGGGGAGCCCTATCTGCATTCTCTGGACGATTCCACTGTCAACACTGTGTTGTAATGAGTATGTGTGAATGAAGTGCCATGCTGGAACCATCCACAGATGTCCTCCCTCTGTGAGCTACAGCTCTGCAATGTATTAGGTCACTCTGTCTGTTGAACGGTGCATATATGGCCGGTGTACAGCTGACAGGTGTCTTGTTGTGGAGCAGTCATGGGTATATGTGGGATAGCATGACCAATGCAAACTGTACACATGCTCATAGGATGCAAGTGTCAAGGATTATGCTGAGTGGCCAGTATAGTCCTCCAGCATGGGTCCTCTGAATTCATCCACCCCAGTCTACACAAGTGTAGAGTCTGCTTGTGCTAAACACAGTTTGTGTGCAGTGACAACCTTGCCTGGGGGTGGCGATGAGATATGGATGTCCAGGGAAAGGTGGTCATGGTCAGATATCAACAATGGTAGTCTACCTCTGGTGTGGAACAGTGAGTACCCATGTTGCAGATGGACAGGTGCAATATGTATTCACCCATGTGGCTGTGGTGTGTGGTTCTGCCATAGCACATGGACCCACAAATTGTAGTGGCTGAAGGGTAAAGTGGTAGAGGCCTGAGTAGTTCTCACACACAATATGCCTGTACCTGATGTTAACAACTGCAATGGTGTATGTGAATACCTGCATATCCTGGCACTGTTCCCAGGGAAGCTAAGTGTGTGTCCTGGATGTGGGTGTGGTGTTCTGGACTGGTTGTGTTGTGTGTTACAGGTCCTGTGGTCCCAAAGCATGGTATAGAACATAACCTGCCAGTGCGATGTGCATATCTGACCTTGACGTAGGTGGCTGCAAATGCATATATATGCTATCCCCCACCTAACAGGTAGTACTACATCTACATACCTCTGTGGAAATAAAGATGTCAGCACCCTAGAAATACTACAGGTGCAGAACAGATGCCCAGTAATTCGGATAGTGCGCTCTGCTAATGCGTCTCCCTCAAGTGTCATAATATAGTTAGGTAGGGGTTCGAATCCTGCAAATGCTCAGTGTGTGTGTGTGTGAGTGGGGTTTGTGTGTGTGAAAGGCTGTGAGAGGGAAATGTCCCTTTTGGCAACTGGGAGAACACACTACAGGATGCACACTCCCCTTTCTAAACACAGATGATGTCAGCACCCTATAAGTACAGCAGGAGAAGGGAAGCCTCCCAGTAATGCGAATAGCGCGCTCTGCTAATGCGTCCATCTCGAGTGTCATAACATAGTTAGGTAGTGGTTTGAATCCTGCAAATGGCAAGTGTGTGTGTTTGGATAAGGGGGGTTGCTGTGTGTGTGCAAATTTGTGTGAGGGAAATGTCCCTTTTGGCAACTGGGAGAACACACTACAGGATGCACACTCCCCTTCCTAAACACAGATGATGTCAGCACCCTATAAGTACAGCAGGAGAAAAGAAGCTTCCCAGTAATGTGAATAGCGCACTCTGCTAATGCGTTTTTCCTGAGTATCGTAATGTAGTTAGGTAGGAGTTTGAAACCTGTAAATGGCATGTGTGTGTGTTTGGATGTGGGGAGTTTGTGTGTGTGCATTTCCGTATGAAAAACATGTTAGTTTTGGCAATCAGGAGATCACACTACCTGATGCACATTACCCTTTCAAAATACTGATGTTGTCAGCACCCTATAAGTATAGCCAGAGAAGAGGAACTATCTAGTAAACTGAATAGTGCGCTTTGCTAATGCGTCTCTCTCACGTGTCATGACTTAGTTAGGTAGGGGAATGAATCCTGCAAATGGCAAGTGTGCATGTGTGTGGGGGTAGTAGGGTGTGTGTAAATGCAAGTGTGAGAAAACAGATCCTTTTGGCAAATACTACAATACACCAGATGCTGCATACTCCCCCAGTAAACACAGGGGATGTCACCACACTATCAGCACAGCCAAACAGGGCTAGTTGGCTAGTAATGCCAATAGTGTGCTCTGCTACTGTGTCTATTACCATTGTCAGAGTACAGATAGGTATGTTTTGGTAACCCACAACTGTCACATGTGGTTGTGTCACACAGTATGACCTTGTGTGGGTGTTTGTACATAACAATGCATGCCATTGCCTAAACCAGCAATGGCATTGCACACATGATGTATGTGTGTGACACATAAATACCTGTGACCTGCAGTAGTTACCATGTCTGACACATGCTTCGTGTGGATAAATGGTATTTGCAATGTATAAAAAATAAAACACAGCACCACGGATCTATAAAGGCTGTCTTCTTGCTTCAAACACTCCACCAATAATTCCAGGAACCATCGAAAAACAAGAGTAGCAAAATATGAACTTTATTCCATAACAAAAATAAAACAGGATTGAGCGCTTACGGCTCCGTGCGGAGACCTCTTCAGAATCAAAAAAAGCAGTCAATGGCATTCTTTTATATCATAGCCAATAACAATGATTAATGTGCTTTGCATAATTGATTGATAATTAATTAATTAACTATCCACCATTCCTTTAAAGAGCTATAACAACCTGTATTGAATGTTGGTATAAATCTCTTCATACATAGGTATATTCCTAGAATAAAATGTACAATACATAAATATAAACATATATAAAAATATGGATATATATAATACAATACATGAACTAGAACTAATCTAAAATATATATATATATGTATATATATATATATATATATATATATATATATATATATATATATATATATATAAACATATATTCTGATGAAAAATGTATATAATAGGATGTAAAAAATGTGTATAAATATATAAAGTCTAAATATAAAAAATATATATAAATATATACATACATGTAAAATACTTTGGTATACATATAAAAGGAATATATACAACCCTAACTGTATAGTAACAACCTGCTAGTAGATGTAATGCATAATAAGATTATGTATGTGTGTATGGTTTCCTGGGGTCCTGGGATAACAATTTTAATGCTGGTAATATAGAAATATTGTCATTAAGACCCTTTCCACTACATGCATCTAGTTTTAATTGCCACATCATTTCCCTATATGTCAATCTAGTTTCCCAGTCACCTCCTCTTTCTCAAGGTTTCACTATCTCTAATACCCAGAATTTAAAATTCGCTTCCATACAGACTAATGAATGCCTATATAGTGCATTATTTTCATTTTTATGATTGATGTCCCTGATGTGTTCATAAATGTTTCCTTAGGTGTCTTTCGGTCTTCCCAATGTAATAAAACCAACAGGATTTGCAGTAGGCCAGGTATACAACTCCTTTTGTGTAACAGCTACTGTATTTTGTAGCTTTCAGGGTTGTTCTAACACTGGGTAACTTCACTATCTTTTCATCAGCTATAAAGGAACACTGGGACATCTCCCACATCTAAAAGTACCTTTTTGTTATTAGTAGCATAACCGTAACTATTATTCAAATACTGTTCCTTCCCTTTTCTAAGATATTTTCAAATTGAAATTCCTTCTGTAACTATAAGTCAGAGTATTCTGAAATACTGTCACTCTTGTGGGCATAGATCTAAACATATCCCAAGTGTCATTTATACACTTTTTAAGCCATCCAATGTTTTGGTGGTATGTTAAAGTCAAATATGGGATTGTTTTAGTGTCATTTAGTTTGTTTCAACATTTGTAATACCCACAGTTTCCCTCAGATGGTAATCAAACCCAAGTAAAGGTGGGTAGTTAGTTTCTCTTCTTTCTATTACAAATTTTTAATGGTCTGTGTTAAAGCTACTGGGTATCCTTCGTGGAACATATTTTCTAAAATGTCTATTTCCTTTAAAAAAAGTTCATGTTCTGTTGTCATCCTAGACACACGAATCATTTGCCCTTTGACAATGTTCTTTTTCAAATGAATAGGATGGTCACTCTCATAGTGTAAATAAGCATTGGAAAAGTTATTTTTCCTATAAATGGTAGATTTATATCTTTTAGCTACTTCATCCTTATAAATAGTTACATTAAGGTAATGTGTTGTATCTTTATAAATTTCATGGGTAAACCAAAGAAATGAGGTGCTGTTATTAATATATTCAATAAACTCACTAATGGTAATTTCTGGTCCTGTCCACAAAATAAATATGTCGTCCAAAAACCGATAATACCCGTGAATATATTGATAAAAGTCAGATGCAAAAATATACTGTCTTTCCCAGTGTAGCATGATAATGTTAGCATACATGGGGGCACATGCTGCCCCCATAGCTACACCTTCGGTCTGATGGTAATATTCGCCTTGAAAGAATATGTAATTATTTCTTAATACCAACTCCATATTTTCTAAGATTATTCTAAATTCATCTGGCTGCAAAAAGTCCAATTCAGTTAATATCTTTTCAAACCATTCCAACCCTATAGAATGAGGTATAACAGTAAATAGATCCTTGACATCAATTGTGATGAAGTAAACGTTCTCCTTGTATGTCAAACTTCCAATCTTTTTCAGGAAGTCCCAAGAATCTACCAATAAATGGTAATATTTAGAGTGGTACCCCTTTAATTTGGTGTCTATATATATGGCTAAAGGTTGTGTCTTGGAACCTTGGGATGACACAATGGGCCTCATTGGAGGGTCATGTACACATTTGTGGGTTTTAGGAATACCAAAAATAGCTGGAATTACTGGCTTCCTTACCTTCCGATAATTATGTAAATCCATATCAGTGAGCCCCTGTAACAAGTTGTCGTCTAAAATATAATCAATCTTTTGGTATGAAATATTAATTTCATTCTTAGAGACAAGGGTGTAACTATTGGTGTTGTTTAAAATATCAAGCATTTTTCTGGTGTAGTCCCATTGGTCCATTAGAACCATACCCCCACCCTTGTCAGGTTTCATAACTCGAACTTTTTCATTACTACTGAGCTCATATACAAGTTAGGTTTCATCCCCTGTTAAATTACTTACATTCTTCTTGGTATTGTAGTAATAGTTATTCCTAATTTGTTTAATAAGAACATTCTCGAAATTTAAAATATCATGCTGTAATGGTGGGTTATACATACTCCGTTTTTTTAAAATTCCTTGTCCAACACATACACATATTCATATATATATATATTTTTAGATTAGTTCTAGTTCATGTATTGTATTATATATATCCATATTTTTATATATGTTTATATTTATGTATTGTACATTTTATTCTAGGAATATACCTATGTATGAAGAGATTTATACCAACATTCAATACAGGTTGTTATAGCACTTTAAAGGAATGGTGGATAGTTAATTAATTAATTATCAATCAATTATGCAAAGCACATTAATCATTGTTATTGGCTATGATATAAAAGAATGCCATTGACTGCTTTTTTGATTCTGAAGAGGTCTCCGCACGGAGACAAGCGCCAATCCTGTTTTATTTTTGTTATGGAATAAAGTTCATATTTTGCTACTCTTGTTTTTCGATGGTTCCTGGAATTATTGGTGGAGTTTTTGAAGCAAGAAGACAGCCTTTATAGATCCGTGGTGCTGTGTTTTATTTTTGGTACTGTTGCTATTTTCGATTGATTACTATTTGCAATGTATACCAATATGACCGTGTCTTACTGTGCAGGGTCCGCACGTGGTATGTCCCTATACAGTGTGGGTGTCTATGGTGAAAGATCTACAGCAGGGGATACACATCTGGTCTGGGCCATATAGTGTACATGTAGTCAATGTACAGGTGCTGCATGTTCCCACCTGTTGTGGTAGTGGTAACATGTCATTCCACTGCAATTTGGTGACCACATGTTGTGAACTCTTCAACTAGTGTGTTGTAGCTACAGTAATGCTCACACACAATATTTTGCTGGATGCAGTACGGCCTTATAAACACAGTTCATGAGACTGTCATATTGCCGGTGTTGTTATGGAGGATAGGTGGTCTTCCTGTGTATGTGAGGGTTGTGTGTGCCAGGCTATGAACCAGATGGCAGTCTGACACACTGTCAGCTGCACATGAGTAGGCCCTGATGGTTTGTGCTGTGCCAACAACCTGGAGGTGTGTGTATCTGTGTTACCTTGGGATACCACCCCCTATCCATGTGTGTTACATGTGTAGGGGACGACAGGCATGGTATGGGGAATAACCTGTCAGTGATGGGTAACACCTGTGAGCCATGAATCATGAATCTGGTACTGCACAGACATTGCAGTTCACCGTGCTGAGGGCAGTGTCTGGTGCATGCATCTTCCGGTGTACACTGCTGTTGTTGTGTAGCAGCACTGTTAGTGTCCTAACCTGTGTGATACCCACGGAGGTCGCTATGTAAACCATGTCCTGCAGCATAAGGCAGTATGTGTGTACCAAGGAGCTTTGCCATTATACATCGGGCCATGGGTGTCACGTTTAAGATGACCCGTGCACATCATTGTGGCTTCCCTAGCATGTAAGCACACGTTGACAGCCAGTGGATACCCTATGAATGACAGTGGAGACTGAGCATAATGTAGACATACAACACCCTTCCCACATATAGTGGTAGAATACCTGGTGAGGGTATGTTGGCAACCAACATCAGGCTCATACTGGCCTGTGCCACATGCTGAGAGATCCATTCTATGTTCCCTATCATGTAGTCCAGGGAGGTACGTCTCAGGCAGCCACACTGGCATGGTCAATGAGTGAGTCATATCTGTCCATGCCTCTGACTGACCTGTATGCATGTGTGCTGTGGTGAACCATAGTGCCCCTGAGTCATATCACTGTGACCTTCACCAGATACAGCCTGTTGAGCGGGACCCCAGTGCAGCACACACGACAGGTACCTGACACGTCTGTAGCAGGTGTGTTGTGTAGCCCTACAGGCTGTGAGTGTGTGGCACAGGGGATGTGCGTGCCATGTGTAGCATGTGCTCTGTTCCGATGGAAAATATGCCTGTGTGCCAGCTGCAGAGGTGTGTGATGCTCAGGCAGGCTGCTATTCTGAGTCCCCACGTATGCCCCAGTGTGTTCAGCATGCTGTCAGTGTGTGTCAATGTCTGACTGGTATTGTCGTCACTGTAATATATTGTATTGATTTATTTATTTATCCTACATTTGTTGACTGGGAGAGCCTGACTGGATGCATGTCCATTTCCAGGGGAGGCCCGTGGAGACAAGCTATGAGGGTAGCAGATACAGCATTACATAATACTAGCATTACATATTACAAACAGATTATTTACAGAGATTACATAAGTAAGCAAGTCAAACATGTTCCACAGGTTAATGTTAGACCTGAGCACAAGTCAGGATTAAATTAAAATTACACAGTAAAGTGGTTCACAGAAGTTACACATTCGAGTTAGCCAGGCTTGATACATTGACATAGCCAGTTAAGTGACAAATGTTGTTTGAGTCTACTGTTAAATTGACCTAAGGTGGACAGTAGGGTAATATCAGCTGGAAGTGAGTTCCAGGATCTACTTACAGGGTTTGCAAAGAGAGAATCACCGGCTGTGTTATTAAACTTGCTAGTCTGAAGTAGTACTTTGTTAGAGGATTGAAGCGGTCTTGGATTGTTATAGGGGGTGATAATATTTGAAGTGCAAGAGTATTGTCTGGGTTATAGAGGATTTTATAAGCCATAATCAGTTGGTTATACTGTATTAGGCTGGGTATTGCAAGCCAACCAAGCTGATTTGGATTGATGCAATGATGTGTCCTAAAAGGCAGCCCAGTGGCAAACCTGGCAATGTGGTTGTAGCAAATTGAGTGTTTGTTAAGGACAGTCTTGTTCATATTCGAGAGTAGAGGGGATGCATACAGAAGGGTTGAAACAAGGTGTGAGCGAGCTATGGCACCTTTAGCTGGAGGGGCTAGGAAGGCTTTAATTCTGTAAAGTGACCCTAGTTTTCTATTGATGACTTTGATAATCTGGTTAACATGTATGTCATATTTGAGATTATTGTCTATGATGACACCTAATAGTTTCGGAGATGGGTCAGGGGAGATTATTGTGCCATCAGTTGATGTTATGGTAACGGTGAAAGTGGTAGACCTACGTGTTGGTGAAATAACAGCAGTTTAGTTTGATTGGGATTTAGGATCAGACGATGTTCAGAAAGCCAGTTTGCTATTGTATTAAAGGTGGTCTGGGTAGCTGACCATAACTCTACTGGAGATGTGGCTGAGCAGATCAGAGTAGAGTATTCAGCATATTGGATACAGCTGACTTTTGGGATGACAGTATAACGGTCGTTAATGAAGATGGAGAACAGCAAGGGCCCTAGTATAGAGCCTTGTGGTACTCTGAGGGTGTTAGGTAGAAGGTTAGAGAGTTTGTTCTGCCAGAGGCCAGCCTGCTGTCGACCATGCAGGTAGGATTGAAACCATTGGAAGGCTCCAGTATCTAGACAGTCTTTGCAGGGTGTGGAGTATAAGTTGGTGATCAACCATATCGTATGCCTTTGAAATATCCAAAAAGAGGGCTGCGGATATATAATTATTGTTGCAAGTATGGCTTATGGTGTTAGTAAAGGCTAGGAGGCCTGACGTAGTGCTGTGATGAGGAAGTAAGCCATGCTGAGTGTCTGCCATAATGTGAGTTTGGATTAGGTGGTGCATGACTTGTCTATGACGAAAGTTTCCATAATCTTTGCAAGTGGAGAGAGTATAGCTATTGGCCTATAATTGGAGACTTCAGTAGAGCTGACTCCTTTGTGAAGTGGGATTACATATGACATTTTCCAGATGGTGGGAAAGTTAGATTCTAACATGGTTCCTTTGATTACCTTTGAGACGGGGTAAGCAATAGCATCATCTGGTTTTGATAGGTACTCGGCAGGGAGTTGATCAGCAGAAAGTGTAGTGGGTTTCATTGTTACAATCAAGGTACGGAGAAGTGAAGTGGTGACTGGATGGCAGCTGGACGCAAGTAGTTTTCTAGGGGTGCTACTTTCAGGACCAGGGGAGCTAGGAGGTAGATGGCTAGCTAGGGCCTGAAATGTCTCAGTAAAGAACTGGTCAAAACTATCAGGAACATCTTCAGGGGTATTATCAATAGTAGCAGCAGGGATTGGGGTTGACGTTTGTCCTGGACGTAGTATATATGACATGCCACCTGACAGGGTATGTCATTACTGGGTTCAGAGAGACCAGTCCCCAGATTAGCTGTGTGGTGGCATCCCACACATGTGTTGTACGTTCCTGGCCAAGGGTGATGGTTGACTGCATACATGTGGCAGCCGTGACAATGACACATGACTCACATAAACCACAACTGGACAACAGAGGCGATTCCCAGGTTACCTTTGTACATGCTACCCTAGTAGTGTGATTGCCATGGTGAGTACCAACACATAGGGCCAATGGGGAACAACATACTGAAGGTGTGTATGTGTGGGTGTACCGCTACTGTTTCATAGCACTGACATATATGACTGCACACGTGGGTAAATGCCAGGTAAGACGTGTGCAATGTGTCACAGGCAACGTACATGCGTACAGGACAGACAGTGATGTTCTGTCATGTGTAAAGTTGACATACGTATCGTACACTATGCAGATGTCACTAGAAGTCTACAGAAGCACTGTAAGTCTGCATTGCAGGTGTAAGCAGTGTTCCAGGGGACCCCAAGTGAACATGCATGCAAACAAAGCTACAGTAAACAGGGCTGGAAGTAGTGCATTATACAACAAAGAAGGGGTAACAATAACAGTAAGTAACAATGCAAATATGTAGGCACTATCAACATGTACCCAGGAATACGCAGCGCAGATGCCCATGGTAGAACCGATATTATGTCATACTTATTTGTGATTTGGATTACATTGGCACTGCACACATATCTACATGCGTGAATATCCACATGGCATAGTCGTTGTGGGCAACTTGACACCATTACTGTACATGTCCACCATTGCATATCACTACTTGTGTTAGCTTTCCCCCTGTGCTACCCATGTATGCGGCTATCTGTTGACAACCTTACCACCGGCATGCAATTATGTGCAGCTGTTATACTTTGGTATGTACTATGGGTGCAGATAACAATTCAGGACATTCATACAGTTACTGCAGCAGGCATGCTGGGATAAACACACAGTCATAGCAGCACACTGTACTGTTACCAACATGATACTACTAATACACTTCTATGTAGTCACCCTGTGCATCAGCAATGTGTTTACCTGTTCCCGCAATGATGTTGGAGATTGCAGGAGGTGGCACAGTGTCATCATATGCACAGGGTGTGGATTAGGTATGCCTGAGTCAGCCACTGATACCACCAATTGACATGTGTGTGTATGTGTGTTGGTGAGAGGCAGCAGTAAAGGGTGGGGCAGTGTTGGTGCAGTGTGTGCGTGTATGTGGTTGCCCTAGGTGTTAACATTTCGCATGTGTGTATGCACGCACACAGTTCCACCTCATGGCTGCCATATACAGGGGTTTGTGGACAGCCACAGACTGCACTTGGCAGGCCATACAGATCAGTGTCTGTGTGCACGGACACGGTACCTGTGCCAGGCAGGGGTGCTACGGACCGTATCCAGTACAAAGCTAGACTGGATACTGTCATCAGAAGCGGGAGTGTGTTGACTGGACACAAGTCCCTGTTGGGACTGTCCAGAGCCACATGCAAGTGGTCTCCTGGGGCGTTCCGATGACAGCACAGACCCAGCATTGCTGGGGCTGCTGCTGGCACTATGGGGGCGTGCGCGAGCCTGTTGTTGTCCGCGCCGACTGCCAGCTGCTGCTGCTGCCGGCATACGGCCACGTCGATGCCACAAATGCCCACCATTGCCCTGGCTCATGGACATCTGGTTGTGGAACTGCTATAATATGTCCCCACAACATCTGTCTATGACATCGGTGAAGTTACGGATAGCATCCGCAATGTCACGCATACTATCTGTCATGGCTGTGCGACATGCTCTCAGCTCCCTCAGACTCTGTCTGGTGTACCTTTCCATACGTGACTGTGCCTGCATGACAGTCCGAAACATAGCTGAGGTTGACAGACCTCTTTGGGCACGTTGGCCAGAGGCAGTATGCCCATGGATGCTCCCACGAGAACCCATGGGCAACTGTCTGTGTGGTACCATCGGAGGACCCTGCCCATGGCTGCTGTGTGGGGACACATGTGCCACAGGTACCACATTACCTTGGTCTATGCCCACTGTATCCTGTCCATCACCTAGGGACAATGGTGACAAAGGATGTACAGGCAGGATGACTGTGCGCAATGATGGGGTTGACAGCTGTGTACTGTCAATTGGCTGACCAATGGCAGACCCTGACACACCTTCCTGTACCATTACACAAATATCATCATTACCAGTAGCCGTGGCACAGGATTCAGGTTCCCTGCTACAGGTCACCAGAGCAGCCCCAGAACCTGTGGGATGAAGACAGGAAACACAGTTTACAGTCTCCAGACATTGCTACCAGTGATGCACTTATACACATGCTCACATGCACACATGGACACATGCACACAGGCACACATGCACACATGCACACATGCACACAGGCACACATGCACACATGCAGACATGCACACGTGGACACATGCACACGTGGACACATGCACACATGCACACGTGGACACATGCACACATGGACACATGCACACATGCACACGTGGTCACATGCACACATGGACACATGCACACATGCACACATGCACACATGGTCACGTGTACACATGCACACATGCACACATGCACACGTGGACACAGGCACACATGCACACATACACACGTGGACACAGGCACACATGCACAGATGCACACGTGGACACAGGCATACCTGCACACATGCACACATGCACACATGCACACATGGGCACAGGCACACCTGCACACATGCACACCCCGCAGTATACACACAGAGCACTACTGAGTTACGCTACTGTTACTAGCATTATCAGGACTATTATAGGTTATGTTAAACACACTCACCAGCATGGATGGCCTGTCTTGCTGTAATCCTGGAGGGACCTGCAGAAATGATGAGATTAATGTCAGTGGGCACAACTGTGCCATTGATATTGCATATGATACAGTGTACAGAACAGTCAGGTGTACATATGGCATATTACCTGCACGCTCCATGTCGTGCTGCTGTGTGGAACCAGCCGCCATCATAATGCAGGTGTACTGCTGTTGGTGTTCCAGGACTGGAGCCACAACACTTAGGAGTAGCCCCTCCAGTCTGGTGAGGGGGGGATGTGTGGCCACCCCACCTCTTGTGGTGACCTGTTGCCTGTGGATATCTGATGCACGCTGCTGGACACTTCGGATTAAATCACTGCAGTGATGTCGTACCTGCTCATATGTCCTGTTATGCGTGCCAATATCATTTACCCTACGGACAAGGTCTTGCCACAGTGTGGCCCTCTCCTGCTGATTCTGACTGGTGTGGGAAAACAGGATGTCATACTCCCGCACCAGGCTCTGGTGGATCTCCTCATCTTCCGCCACAGAGTAGGGGTTACGCTGTCGCCATCTCCTGGAAGAGAACACAGACAGGATATCAGCAGACCATGTCAGCAATATATGGCACACATACTATACATGATACTCATGTGTAGTGATATACTACTACTCCCATATGTTGCATGTGTGTGTGCCTCTTGGTGGATACACAGGTACATGGCCAGATATCAGTGCTCAGCCAACACCTGTGCAACAATACCTGCCACATTCCACACAACATAGTAGCATGCCCCATCGGTCAGCACACACTGACAGGTGCAATGCACAACCTCACTCTGGGGGTTCATCCCAAGGTACTGTATGTGGGACACGGTCCACTACTGTGATGTGGAAAGACGTTACTCGGCCTGGATATACATATCCCACCACCACCACCAGCACAGTAGACTACTTTGATATGTATGTGATTAGACAGTTATTCACTTGCTGGGACTGAGATGGTATCCATGCAGAACACTGGGCCAGTGGAAGCCACAAGCCACATTGCTGACCCCTTTGCAAATGCTTACCACGGACATGCCACGGATTGCATGGAACTTGCACACACATGTCTAACCCAGACCCTATGCACAAAGGTTAGGCATCCTGTCCGGTGGACCCCAGACAGAGGCAGATTGTATAACAATAGCAGGAGGCTACTGCAGGACAGAGCACATTCACATTAAGGGAAGGCATCTGTGGTCAGCACTGGTACTACGCTACGGTCCGTCATAACAACAGCCACGGCCTACTCTGGGAGGGAAATGGACACAAACACTATGGAGGACCACAAGGCCTTCTTCAGTTATGTTACACATATGGACCACATGCCTCAGATATGCTCTGTGTTAATCCACACCTACTTAACATTCACCAAACACACGGATATTGGCAACAATCTTGCAGACATGTTCGGTGCACATATCCCCCCTCCTTCTCCCCCACCTTTAAAATATGTATCCCAGCTGGATGTAACCTCCCTATCATCTCACATATCCAGGTGAGGGCCGCCTTCAGCAGAGGAGAACACACAGCATCACTGTGACCTCGTGGTACCCCTGGATGTGTGCTACCGGCACTCGAGAGGACATACAACCGCATATAACACTGATAGTTTATCTTGGCCGTACTACAGGATATGTACCTGGACAGTGGCATACAGCAACAGTGGTCCCACACCACTAAGGGGGCACCTCGACTGACCCTGGGAATTACCACATCATATGCATAACGGGCCTGGTCTGTTAAGCTATGGAATTATGCAGTATGGGATGCATATGCAGTGACATCGGGTACCTGCAGACACTTGTTCCCAGCCAGTGTGCCTTTGGGATGAGCTGATCCTGACTTTTGAACCTGGCTGACCTTTCAAAGCAGTCACTACAGCCATTGCTGGGCCAACGCACAGACAAATGCAGCCAGGATCATGGCCTATGACTGATTGACATGTGATGTATGGTCATCCCCTTTTGGTGGAACTACGTGCACACAA
Source organism: Protopterus annectens (assembly GCF_019279795.1). Classification (NCBI taxonomy): domain Eukaryota; kingdom Metazoa; phylum Chordata; order Ceratodontiformes; family Protopteridae; genus Protopterus; species Protopterus annectens. The sequence continues at coordinate 761,568,406 of NC_056729.1, read as the reverse complement.
CATATCACATGGACATACCTATGGATACAGACCTATGACACATTTGAGGGTTCACAGTATGCACACTATTAACCTGCTACTTTGCATTACCTCTGTTTGTCACAGCTGGTTGCGTTACCACAGCTTCTGCTTGCTGCTGCTACTGTCAGTGCTGACAGCTTCGGGTGACAGAGTCACAGTGTCTGATTTTTTTTTTTTCTCTCTCTCTCTCTCTCTCACTTCTCGCTCTCCGTCTGTCTGCTTACAGACAATGCAATGAATGTATTGCATGTGGGGAGTGTTAGCATTGGATGCTTTTGTAGGTATCTGCATAGGTCCATGTGATGGCCTCTGCACCAATTGTAAGCCAGCATTTGCTAATTGCATACAGCCAGTTGTGTACTGATTGCAGTTCTCATTGTGATTTCAGGTCAGTGCTATAAAAGGGTATGTGGGATAGGCGTTGCCCTTTCAGATTGTGAGGGCGGGGACCATGCTGGTATGCTGTGGACAGTCTTCTGTGAGTGTAAAGGTTAGTATCTCTCTCATGCTTCAGGCTGTGTTGTATATTCACAATTCTCCATTCCTCTCTCATGTTCCCTGTAGCAAGTGTGTATGCACATTGACTCCTACAACTATATATAGATATATATTTATATATATATATGTACATATGCATACATATATCTATGTACTTTAACTGACCTTATTATCTACAAGCTGCCAACTAGCATGGCTGTTTCTGTTCACACACTACTATTATGGAAATCCAGTAGTTTTGACAGTAATTTTAAATGACATGCTTTGTGTACTACACATCCTATATTCCCTTTACATTCATCCCTACTATTATATGTTATATTTATTTTAGCACAATGTTTTTGTATAAGAGTCATGGCTTAGTGGTAGGTCGTGCAGACTAGTGTTTCCAAGGTCCTGGGTTCGGGACTGACAGTGGGATTTCATTTTGCTTTTGAACTGAGTACAGGACCTGTCAATCAAAGTGACTAAGGCACTTTTAAGCAGTTGTAACCGGGTTAACACTGGTTTGCGAGGAGCTCACGCATGCGCACTGGTGTTTAGCTCCGCTCACACAAGCGCACACTCGCTTACAACCGCTTAACAATGCTTACTCTGGCGCACACTCGCGCTATTTTCTTTGAAAGAAAAGAAAATGGGGAGACAGGAAAGTGGTGAAAAAGGGGTCACAAAGAGGGTAAGACAGTAGGGAAACAAGCATGGGATGTGCAGGAGGGATGTAGGTAAGGCCCATAGCTGCCCATTTCTTCATCAGCAACAGCTGTGCATATGTATGTAATTTGGTGTGACATTTGAAACCTTCCATCCCTGAGAGAGGTGTCAGGACAACAATAATACTTGTTGTACAGCCAATTGTAATTGATAGGTTCCATGTCCAGCAGACATGTGTGCGGAATGGGCAGCTATGTATGGGGTGTAATTTTTTTGTGGGTACAGAGTGCCCTTTTTTTTTTTTTTCAGGTGAGAGTGGTATGTCAGGTGAAGGAAGTCGGTACAGCTGGGGAGGTAGGTTGGGTAGGTAAACAGACAAGACAAACAAGACGCATACAGGGGCTGTGTATGACACGTGTGGGGGGGTTACACAATTGACGGGGATGGAGGTTTGGATATAAAGAGCCCATGAGCCCACAGATGGCAACAGTGGAACTGATATCCCCACCCATAGGCAGTTGCCACTGTTCCTTCACTGCCCAGGACGGGGCTGTGCTGGGGGCTGTGTAGGCGGGGCAACAGGCATGCCCGTTAGTTGCGCCACCCGTGCCTCGAGCTGGCATAGGGGCTCAAGAACAGAGTCCCGAATCTCCCTACGCACCACAGTCCGGACGCTACGGAGGGTGAGTGGTGGTTCTCCTTCGGCCACACTTGCAGAGGGGGGGCTAGCCCCATCCCCTGCAGCGCTTCCACCTGCAGGTGGCACAGGGCCACCGGAGGAGGGTCCGGTCTCGGCACTAGTGCCAGGTGCACTCGCCAGCTGAGGTGGGAGAGGTGGGTCCACTGGAACCCGCCTTCCCTGTCGTCCTATGTTTTGCATTATGTCATGACAGTTTGGGTTAGTGACATATAATACCATTCACAATTAGTTGTAACAGCATGCATTAGTATTCCCATTAACCAAACACCCAGATATTCACACCACTGAACAGCGTGCATAACACATGCATAATTTGAACAGAAATACACAGTCCAACAACATGCAGGGTTGATTGATGGCAACAGGCCATCAGGTGCGGATGTATGAACAGGGCAGATGGATCAACGGACATGCAGATATATATGACCCAACAGGACAAACGTCCAGGGATGTTAATTTTGATTGCACATACCATTTTCACATGGAATGGGTTATATGTGGTTATAGGGTGGGGTAAAGAAAGTAATATTAACACCTTCGAATAACAATACATATGCTGTACATTTCTAATAGCTACAGTTATATACACACTACTGTTCTAACTACAGTTTCCTATATGATAACTATTTCAACTTGGTGATAGGACTGTTACTGCAACATCAATATACATTTTAATGTTCTTCATACACATTCATATCTAGCTTTGTTCAGCTACATCATCTTGCTACATTTGCTTTATATAGTGTAGACAAGTGTGGATGTTTGGTATATCAGACAATCATCCTATCTGCATATTTCAGACTGAGAGCAACATATCCAGATTTTGGGATACACATTCCACATGCAGCAACACTTTGAACAGATTTCGCTGTTTGGTTTTGAATCTCACATGCATTTCATTCTGTCTTGACTGCAGTATACTTTATTCAGGGGTTATTACTACTGTATTGCTGGATTCATGACACTTTCTCACACTCTCTCACTTGCTTTCATTTTACTATTCAGGATGGTACTTACTTCTAGGTTTTATTGACATGTTTTACCTGTAGTTATTACAATCCTTTCCAGCAGTCTCACTTCTGTCATGTTTCAGTATTTCCACAAGGATATATTTCACACATGTGATTTAATCACCTTCTGCAGCTATACTTCCCAGCCTGCTGCAGGTTGTGTACTATTTTCTTACAGGTAGGGCATTTTTATTTCAGAATATATGTCAGACAGTTTCATTTTTCGGTTTAACTTACAGGCTGAAATACACTTTTGTAATCAAGCAAGACTTGCAGACACTTTCACACTGTTACTTGCAGATTTTATTCCTTACTGACTACACTGCACTCTTTTGCTGACTGTCATACTTTTATATTTCTTTACGGTTACTGGTAGTGGATTACTGACCTGCCTGGTGGTGCAACCGCACCAGCCTATCGCCATAGGCTCTGCGGTTCGCAGAACGGACACCTGCAGCTGTAATATAAATGAAGTAATATTGGAATACACATCTCCATAATATCAGCTAGTTTAATTTCTTACATACATAATTAAATGTTACTTACTCAGTAGTGGGGCGTTGGGTGTTTGCCGGGCCTCCTGGATCCAAAGGTTCAGTTTGTCCTGCTTGCATCTCTTCAGGTCTGCATGGTGGTGACGGACCTGCTCACCAGTCCTTGGAATCCCTGTGGCACTGGTGAGATCATGAGCCAACCGGTCCCACGCCTGCCCTGTATGCTCCCAGAGGACCTGGCCCTGCATGAGTTGGGCCTCATGATTATGGACTAGGAGCCAGACCATGTACCTGGACTCCTCAACACCCCACCTCTGTGCTCGGAAGCAACTACCCTCTCCTACTCCTGTCATTCTTCCTGCAGGTCAGTTCTACAATTGGTTATGTTGTGTATTCCCGCCTATGGGGCTTATATAGTCCGTTTTTCCCGCACATATCTGTGATTGGCCATTTTGGAATTGTATCAACTTCAGTAAACCTGCATTGTCATGCTGTAGTTTGTATTCATTCCTATATATTAGCTATTATTGCATTTCTAGGTACTGCTGTCATGGCTTAGTGGTTCTGTACCTTGACTATGGTGTATAGTATCCTGGGTTCGAAACTAGCCACTGCTTTTTATTTTTCATGACTGTCTAGACATGCTAAGGGGTGTGTCTGTGTAAAGGCAGTTTTGATACGGCTTGCTCAACGTTGCCCGTCAGTTAGCTTGTTTGCGCGGTGCGCAGCTCCACACAAACGGGGTACGCTGCTTTAAGCCTCATTTGGCTATCGGCACGCATATTACGCTCAGCTCAGTTAGGGGCACATAGATTTAGCGTGTTAGACCACTGCTCAGCTACGGGCACTCATTTTGCACCAGTTAAACCACTGCTCATCTACGGGCAGATGCACTCACTCTGTTAAACTGTAGCTCAGCTATGAGCACATCTGGCATTTTTTATTCTTTTGTTACCTCACATGTCTTCAATATAAATGGGCTATTTCATTACATTTTACATAAATTGTGGTTTTATGTGTACATATTTGTCAGGGACTTGTTTCCTGCTTATTTTGCAAAAAAAAAAAAAATGGTGTTGTGGGGGCTCGAACCATGACTGCCTGCTCTTCAGCCAACATCTCTACCGCTATGCTATTGCTTTCTGGCTTATTTTGCATATTTAGTTCTTATATGCTTTCCCACTGACTGCTAACTGTAGCTGCGCTTACGCACGCCAGCAAACGAGCGCACTCACGGTTAAACATTTTTACAATTTAAAAAAAAAGTATAAAACATGTTTATTTATATGTTTTCTGTTCATAGTCTGTGGGGGCATGTGTTGTGTTCTGTTTATTCACATTTCCGTGGACTCTGTCGTGGGTGTTTACTTTGGGTACTTTTCCTCTTCTGGGGGCGTGTCCGCTTACAGGGCTCAGCCTACGGACATGCCCCCTACTGTCTTACATGGACCGTGTTGGCCTTAAGTGTGATTCAGCATTCTCTCATGAATATGCAGAGCATGCTGACATCACTCCATTTAACTGCAGCCTCCGTGTATGAGTTATAACTCTTACACGGAGGCTACGTGAATCCTGCCCAGTGTTTTATTTGTGGTAAAGTTGGTCATGAAGCAAAAAAATGTGAGCAAAAAATTACAGAGTGTGAAAAGATAAGACACTCATGTATGGACTGTAATACTGCAGAAAATTTTACACAGGAAGCAAAGTCAGACCAAGATAGGGAGAATGCAATAGTAGCTAGCACAGGAGAAATGCAAAAGTAAAAAATGAATGAGAAAAATATAAGAATGAAAGTAAATGAATGTTAGACTGAAACAAAAGGAAAAAAGGGAGAGATATAGCAAGATATAGCAAGAATCAAGCAATTCAAGTTATTAAGGAGATGATAAGTTGATAAGAGTTAAAAGTAAAAGAAGTTCTATTGGGAAAAGAGTGAAAGATAAAAAACATAAATTTAACTATATAAGTATAGGAGAAAATACAAAAGGAAAAGAATAAAACCAACAAAAACCTTTCCTCAAAGTGAGAATCCTTGCCATTAATATTAGCAGTATAAAGAATGTTCAATGAAGGCTAGGGGTGTTGGAATGGTATAGAATGCTAGATATGGACATTATAGTATTAATAGACATAAGTATAATAACAGTAGAGAATGTATAGAAATTCTGGATTATACACTTATAGTATTAAAAATAATAATAATAGTAGATATAAGATGGAAGAACCAAATATATAGGGTGCTTGGACTCTATGTATATACTTTACAAAAACAAAGAGACAATATGTTTAGGGAAATACTAGATTATGTGAGTATAAATATGCAAGTGATAGTGGTTGGAGACTTCAATTCTGATTTAGGACATATGTAAAAAGAAGGAGCAGATGTAAACGTAATTTCAGATATGACCAGAAGTGATAACATGTACTTGTGGAAAAACAAACAGTGGACATAGAAAAGGAGTAATCTGAGAACTGAAATTGATTACTTTATTGTATCACAGAATCTAAGTATATTACATCAAGGAGTTACAATTACTGGATTTTCAGATCATGTAGCAATATGGATATAGATTCAAGAAAGAATAAGTTATATAAAAGTAAGTAGAGGGAGAAAAAGAATCAATGAATCAAAACTAAGTGAGAATGTAAGTAATCATATAAACATGAGAGGATTTTATAAAGATTGTGCATGTTGGTGGATTAGTATTAAAGAAAAAATATAGAAAAGAAGTATTAGAATGGCAAAGGGCAAAAAGAATACAAGGCAGTTGTAAATATAAGGAAACAGACGAACCAAGTCTTTAAAAACAAAATAGACAAAAAAAAAGAAAAGCTTGTAGAAAAAGAGAGAATGCTATATGAAATGAACCAAGAGAAAATTCAAAAAAACATTACTCAAACAAATATATATTTTTACAGGGTAGAAAAGAAGAAGTAGCACCATATTTAAGAAAAAGTTAAGGAAAAAATAAGAATAATAAGAGAGTTAAGATATGAGGAATGACGAATATTGAATATACAAAAAGAAATTATGCAGACAGTAAAAATACATATTTTGTAAACTTTTTCTGTGTGTGACACTATAAGAAAAAATAGATGGAACTTAAAAAATAACTGAAGAAGATAGTAAGAGAATGGAAGAAAAGATTATAATGATGTGTGTGTATAACCCCCCCATCCACCCTTCTCTCCAGCTTTTTGAAAGGATCTGTGAAGCAGACATCAGACATTCCTTTAGGGCATGTAATAGTTATACCGAAACTCCTCGGTATAACATTACTAAAGAACAAGTCTCCCTCTTAGATGAATTATGCCATTACCCAGTTCGAGTAGTCAAACCTGATAAAGGGGGTGGACTTGTAATTATGGACAATTCACTGTATAACGAAAAAATGCTCGATGTCCTTAACACACCTGCCTATTCCCCTGCTTCTCTCAATGAAATACACCGTACCCATAGTATGATGAGGGCGTCTTCCGTGACTTGTTCTTGCAGGGTAAGATTGACATAGAAACTTACAATTACATCGACATCTCTATGCCAAAATTCCAGTCATGTTTGGCATCCCCAAGGTCCATAAGGATGTCAATAATCCCCCATGCGCGCTTGGTTGATGGTAGATCATCTATGACATATCCCAGCCAGATTGGTAGACACTATCCTGTCTAAATATCTGAAGGACCTTCGGGTATGTAAAGACTCCTGGTCTTTTTAGACAACTTCAACAACATTCCGCTCGATGATGGGAATAATTTTCACCATCGACGTTGTTGACTTATACACCTCCATTCCACACCAAGAAGCTGTGGAATGGATTTCTCTTCTGCTTTTAGACTGTGGAGCACCACAGACTGAGATTGACTTGGTTACAGAAGTCTTGGACATAGTCCTTTCATGTAATTACTTCCTTTTTGATAAGGATTACTTTTTACAGAAAAAAGGTGTGGCGATGGGCTCGCCTTGTGGGGCCTCAGTCGCCAACTTCTTTATGGGTTTTGGGAAAAGAACTTCCTTTTTTCCAGTGAAAGGATGCAGACAGTGAAATTTTACACACGTTACCTGGATGATATTTTCATCCTCTTCCATGGTAATGACACAGAAGCCCTAGACTGCTTACAGTTTCTAAATGGTACTACTGACTTCTTGAAATTCACTTCTAATTTTTCACCTGTAGAAATCGATTACCTCGATGTAAAGTTGAGAAAGGAAGGGAACACCTACACATCTTGTGTTTACAGAAAGCCAACCTACTGTAATTCGTTCTTGCACTTCACAAGCCACCATCCCTTCAAACAAAAGAAATCTATTGTGAAGGGCCAAATGGTTAGGGCTGTTAGAATGTGTAGTGATTTTGACACCTTCCAGAACGAATGCACACTTTTGTGTAACATGTTCCTTAATAGGGGTTACCCGAGGAATCTCATTGATGAAATTAGGCTTGAAGTTACAGCCAAAAGGATAAATGGGGTTTATAAACCTATCTTGCAAAGCCATGTACTACTTGACCTTAGTTCTAACAACACACTACTGTCACCCATTGAGTGTTCCCCCTCTCCTAATGACATCTCTTTGACCAACCATGTACGTGATTTTGCCATTAGTTACGTCCACACATTTAGTCTTAACACTCAGACTACCACTGTATTGATTAAGAAAAACTGGCAATTTATCTTGGGGAGTCCTGGCCTCTCTGAGAAATTAGGCCCCTGTCCTAATTTTGTCTTCAAGAGGAACAACAATCTTAAGGAACTTCTACAGAGGGACCTAACTAAAAAAACCTTTAACAGGCGCACAGGGATGTACCCATGTGGTTTTTGCAACTGGTGTTACAAAATGAAGGTAGGGCAGACCTACACTATAAGGGACAGGAAGTTTTTAATTCAAGCTCCACTCAACTGTGAAAGTAGATCAGTTGTATACCTGGCTTTGTGATTGCTGTCCCTCATTTTATCTGGGAAAGACTGATCGCAGACTTAGGGACCGTGTCTATGAGCATATGTATGCAATTAAGAAAAACTCTGATGTTAACGCTTTGGCTAAACACATTGCCAACCACCCTGGGCACTCTTTCTCGTTTATGGCCATAGATCAAGTGACCAATAACATCCGGGGAGGCCCAATAACTCTACTCTTAGAAGTACGTGAACTGGAGTGGCAACTGTTTAGATGCATTTTGCTACCCGGGTTTAAACGAAAACTGTAACATCTCAGCAGTACTCAAATTGAGGAGCTATTTAAGGTAGTACCCCCTTTGTAGATATTCCTTACTTTCTTATGCATACATAAAGACTTTTTTTAAAATATACAAAAATTTTTTGTTTCTGACTTCATGTGACGTGCCTTTGTTGTAGCACCTCTCATGTTAAATATTGCCTAGATTTTAGTTATTATTGTTGTTTATACAATAATATCTTTAAGGTACACAGTTGCTCATTATGGTTCATACTTATAATGGATTACCATTACTTTTTTACTAAGATTTAATCCATTACTGTATATTATACTTACTTTTTTATGAGTTGCTATTTGAATGACTTTTTATGTTGAATTTTTACTTTAATGTTATGATTTCTTTCACATACTTTAAGAATTTTAAATATGTCATTTTAAATTTTATGTTTATTTCTTTGGTAACATTCCACACTTTGAAATGCTTATTATTAACATGAATTAATGTTTGCATTTTCTCTTTGAGGAACAAGTTGTTCTTGTGAAGGCTTCTACTTGTTTACCAATTACTACAATGAGTTTCACCTTATCATGTTGTCATTTCCCTTTTGCTTTGTATAAAAGGGGCGTGCACTTTTACCTCATTGTTAATTTGTTTTCTCTGAGGAAGCTGCTCCTTTGTAAAAACGCTTTGTGATAAATAAATTCGTTAAGACTACCTACTTGTTGTTGCTGGTACAAGGGCTCCGTGGTACGTTTTTGGATTATAATGATATAATTTTAAAAAATGTGTTGCAAATAGTAAATACAAAAGCAGCTACAGGTTTAGATGAACTTGAGTATCTAATGTGTAAGGACATGCAAGAATGGCAAAAAGAATATTTTAGAGGTGTTGAATGGTTTGAGAAAGTTGTAAATGAAAAAAAAATTGTATGGGTGCTGTGATGTCCCTGCACTGGCCCAGTAATCAAGGAGCCTCAATCCTCACCACTGGCAATAGCTAGGAGACATATACACTGGGAGGATGACAAGTACACACACAGTAAAGTGCAATTTCTCTTAAGAGCACACAGAGATTACAGTTAGTCTGGGGTTGGTTTTTCTCTCTCTCTCTCTCTTTCTCCAGATTCCCAGTAAGACTCGCCACTGGCACAGCTACAGAGTTGAGATTTCAGCTGAGTGGCCAAGCCAAGACCTCCAATATCCTCTCTGTCCAACCAGTACTTCATATCCCTGTCCAAGCAGCTGACACACACACACACACACACACACACACACACACACACACACACACACACACACACACACACACACACACACACACACACACACACACACACACACACTTTGAGATTTTATTTATATACAAACACACACACATACCTGGGGGAGGTTGGCACAGATTTAATAGCTGTGCCCCCTTCTGCCCAGACTATAAGGTAGTTCCACTTGCCAACAGCCACTACTTATCAGCTACTTAAAGCCCTTAACAAAGGGTGTCCAATCTTACTGTATAATGTTACTATTAATCCAAACGGTAGTCTGACCAAACAAAGATATTGGAGTGGCCTATACAGTGACACCAAATAGATATGCAAGTACTCTAAGAGCTTAAATATGTCTCACAAATATCAGCCACAATGATAGGTTTAAATCGATTTAATAATAAATAATAAAAGAAAAAGACAATACTCAGGAAATCAACACAGTAACTTCAGAGTTCAAAATCACAGGAAATATTTAAATCAGCAATGCAGGACAGTCCCAAATAAATACAGAAAACATCTAAATTAATCTTTACTATATTCTTATCTGAGTCTAAAAAGAGTTACTATGCCCTAAAAAATTACTTACAGAGCAAGGCAAGTGCAGATGTGATGAGTGTATGTTCTTGCTAGGTCCAAGACAAAATAAAAAATGCACAGTCTCTCTCTGAGAGAGATCTTAAATTAATATAAAATATTACTGCTGTGTTAACTTGGATGACATATTTTTTTCTTACATGACTTTAGTTCTCAGGCTAAAACAGAAACTAACAGAATTTAACATCTCTGTGTGAAAAATGCATATCCTTCAGATATTTGCAGTTGCTGGAAGACATAAAACAATAAAACATTTATAAAACAATGCAGGAGGCACCCTAGTTCTAGACATCCTGTCTCCGTGTGGCATGGAAACTAACTTTTTATAACACAATTGTAAAACAATTTAATTTCAGCTTATTTACTTGAAGTTTTGCAAGTGAACTCTTTATGTTCCAGTTTATATTATTAAAACACACATTTTTTGGAATAATAAAGAAGGGAAGTTAAGTTGGCAGATGATGTAATAAATAGGGGAAGAGAGTTAAAAATACTGTTAGGAGATGTAAGTAAAGCATTTGACAAAATCCAGCATGAAGCATTATGAGAGATTTTGAAAGAATATAATATAAGTAATAAAATAATCAACATTTTTACATCTGTATATAATAAAAATAAAGTGAGGCTAATGGTTAATGGATGGTTAAGTGAGGTAATTGAAATAAAGAGTTGCATTAAGCAAGGATGCCTGGCAAGTAGTATTTTATTTAGCTTTAATTATGAATGTGGTAGCCATTGGAGGAAGCTAAATATTGTACACCAGAGGAAATTCAGATCCAATAATGTTCTCTTATGTGGATGACCTAGTATTGCTTGTTAAAAATAAAGAATGGATGAGTATAGCCATCAAGACACATGAAAAGAACTTAAGGTATTAGGATTAAGCATTAATGAGGAAAAGAGTAAAGAAATGGGGTTTTCTGGAAAAAGAAGATGTATTTAGTTTAATAAAAAATAAAAAGAAATTCTGGGAATAAAGTTTGATATTGAACAACAGAGGGTGACACAATGGAAGGATGTGATATTTAAAATAAGGAGTACTTGTATATTCTGAAGAACATTTAAACTTACATACAGAAAAAAGCATGTTTAATTAATTCAGTAATATTGGGTAAAATGGCACATCTAGCAAGTATATTTATAATGCCATCGGAATGTGAGCAAATAAATTATTGGATGTGTTACATTCATATGGGGATCTACAATGAATACTATGTAAAGAGGAATTTGTTATGTTACAAAAAAGGAAGGATGTTTGGGTTTAGTACACCCAGTTGTATATATAGCCTCATTAAACTTATGTAAAATACTGACAGGGATGCAAGAAAAAGGAAAATTGTTAATAAAGAATATCGAGGAAAAATAGAAATGAATTTGGGAAAGGCTTAAATGCTTAAGAAGTAAGGGAATTGCAAGTATGAAAATGAAACTATATCAAGAGAAAATACTACTATGGAAGATTAATTTAGGAAACATAGAAAAGAATAGGAACATATGGTATGAGAATATAATGAGAAAATTGTATTATATTTACCCTAAGAACCATTTAGGAGATAAAAAAAGTCAAGGCAGTAAAAGCAAGAATGAAAAGATATAAAAAATATGTGGCATGTACAGATTTTTTGTGGAGGTTGTCTATAAACAGGCTTCCAGTTAAAGCAAATAAGCCATACAAAACAATAAAAGATAGAATCTACATATATTGTGGGAAATTAGAGACCACTGAACATGTTTTTTCTGAAATGTAAAAGGGTATAGCAATTGTGGTAAGAAATATGTGACAAAGAATTTTTAAAAGGATTGAAAAGTGTTAAATGTATAAATATGGACATGATAGAATATAGATATTATGAAAATATGAAACAAATGATATAGCTAGATTAAATAAAAAATTATTTTGCATAATGTGGATCATCTGGAATGAAAGAATTAGTGAGATACAATAATGGGAAATGGGTATTGTCAGAAATTTTGAAAAAATAAGATTTTGGTTGTGGAAAAGGGAGTGGGGGAATTGAAAGTCTAACAATTTTAAAAATATGTGAATTACTATAGCAATAACCCATGCCTGGGTGTGGGTAATGCTGGATTTACCTACGGTTGGTGTGGTTTTGCGGGTCACCGGGACCAAACAAAGCCAACCGTGGTAAATCCAGCATTACCCACACCCAGAAGTGGTTATTGCATATTAATGACATTATTTAAGAAAATAATAATTACTTTTCTTAAATAATGGCATTGTATAATGCCTCCTTGCTGCCCTTCCGCCGCTGTCTGTTATCCGCGGCAGTTCTGATGTACTGCACATGCATAAGCCTACGCAGTACATCAGAGCTGTGGGCAAAATCAACGGAGATCTTCTCCGTTGCTTTTTACTGTTTCGCTATGTTAAATGGGTTTAACATAGTGGGACAGCTTTAAAAAAAGCAACGGAGATCTCCGCTGTTTATTTAAAGCTGTCTCGCTATGTTAAACCCATTTAACATAGCAAGACAGGTTTAAAAAAAAAGCAATGGAGAAAGCAAGATCTCCGTTGCTTTTAAACTGTTTCGCTATGTTAAATGGGTTTAACATATGAGACAGTTTAAAATAAGCAACGGAGATCTCTGTTGCTTATTTTAAAGTTGTCTTGCTATGTTAAACCCATTTAACATAGCGAGACAGGTTTAAAAAGCAACGGAGAAAGCAAGATCTCCGTTGCTTTTACACTGTGTCTCGCTATGTTAAAGGAGTTTAACATAGCGAGACAGCTTTAAAAAAAGCAAGGGACATCTCCGTTGCTTTTTTTAAAACCTGTGTCGCTATGTTAAACTCCTTTAACATAGCGAGACAGTGTTTTAAAAAAGACTTATACTAATGGAAAAAGTCCGGGTGACTGGACCTTTTTCCATTAGTATAAGTCAATTTACAACGTGCACGCTGGCCAATCAGCGTGCACGTTTTAGAATATTAATGGGGGGTCATGGTATAATTGTATATACAGTAATTGTAAATATTATATATATTGCAAAGGAGCTGTAAGTAAATAAGGAACCCCTACTCTTTCTGAAAGGTGCCATGGCATCTTTTACATGTATCTGAGCTTCATGACCTCAGTATGATGGGACCTCAGCTTAATATCTTATCTGAAGGAAGAAATCATGATACTGTGATTTAGATTTTCTATAAGCTGTCCTGCCATGTCTCTTGTTATATGATTTTTCTGGTTCATGTTTACAGTTACAAGGCCACTCTTCTACCTAAAATCTGATGCAGTGTACATTTACTTTCTCCAAATACATGTCTACATTTCTGCATGCATTGTCCTTGCCTCTGGCTAGCTGTTTGATTGCAATTTTGTGACAATTGAATAGCACTGGCATACCATGAAGTCCTCAAGTTGTCTGTGTTTGTGGAAAATAAAAACTGATGATATAGATAAAGATAAAAAGTATGGGACAAGAATGGACTGATAAAACATGATCATTAAAACCATGGAAAAAATCTAACATATTAAAAAATAAAGTTATAAAAATAAGAAGTAAATGGTGCAATCAGAAAGTAGAATATCAAGTTTTTTTTGTTTTTTTTTTTTGTGGAGACTGGTAATAGATAAACTGCCAGTAAAAGGAAATATGTCACATGAAAAGAAAAGTGATATAATATGTTTACATTGTCAAGAAGAAGAAACTATGAAACATATGTTTTGAAATGTAAAAAGAGTAAAAAAATTATAGGGGAAAACTATGTAAAGAAGATTTTTTCGAAGCTATAAAAGTAATGCATAAAATAAACATGAATATCATTAAATACTGATATTATAAGAGCATAATGAAATGATTATTTTATGTCATATGGGCTGTATGGAATGAAAGAATAAATGAAATTATGTTTAATGGTAAATGGATTTTAGCAGCAATATTAAGGAAAATCAGATGGGTGTTATGGAAAAAGGAGTGGGGGTCCAACAGGGATGAAAATTTAGCATGATTGTAAAGGAAATTATGAGTATTTGTAAATAGATTTGTAGAGCTATATATCTGTACATTTGTAAATGTTTGTAAATATGTAAATATGCTATAAATAAGAGGTTTTTTTGTATATAAATAAAAGACCCACACTCTCTTTGATGGGTGCCATAGCATCCTTTATATCCATCTGAGCTACACCAACTCAATGAGATGGAATGTCATTTTAACATCTCATCTGAAGAATGAAACCATGATACTGTGATTTAGATTTTCTATAATCATTTCAGCCATGTTGTCGCATATAGACATGTGGATGTGGTATTAATGGATTTGCTTTTGAATAATCAAATTTCAGAAGCAGAATTCCATTATTGCTCCCAAAAACACCCGAGGATCCCCACTATTTTTGGGATCCCCAAGATCCATAAAGATATCCGGCACCCACCTTTAAGATCAATAGTGGATTCAAAAGGATCTAAGACCCTTTCAATTGCAAAATTCCTAGACTTTCAGTTAAGGAATTGTTTAAATCCTTTTTCACATATTATCAAGGACTCCTGGGATTGTCTTAAAAAATAAAACAGGAATACTTTGGTAGTGATATTAATTTTACAACAATAGATGTGAAGGACTTATTCAATGTAATTCCACATGAAGGTGTAGATAAGTGTTATGACTTTCTATGCCAGAACACCAAGTTTTCACATACTAAAATGTTGACTTTAAGGACCTTAATGGAACTTGTATTAGAGAATAGTTTGTAATTTATGAGGGCCAATTGTTTAAACAGAGCACAGGGGTTGCTATGGGTGCAGCCTGTGCACCAGTTTTTCCAATCATAGTCCTGACCCAGTGGGAACTTTCTAAGGTTTTTCCATCTGAAGGGATGTCATTTTGCAAGTTTTACGGATATTATCTAGATGACATCCTGATTTTACCAGACCAGTTGTATGACTTTTTACTGTTCCTCAATTCCATCACCATGTTTTTGAAATTTACTATGGAACGCATTTAGACTCCATTAACTATTTGGACATTACGATATGCAAAGATTATGCTACTGCACAATTTTGCTCTACTATGTATCGTAAACCAACTTACTCAAACTCCGTCCTTCACTATGAGAGTGGGCATCCAGTCCATCAAAAACGCTCCCTTGTTAAAGGTCAGGGAGTGACACTGGTCCGCATGATTAGTAAGATCGAAGATTTCTATGAAGAAAAGGATGTTTTATTGAGGATGTTGGTACAAAGAGGTTATCCAGAGCGTTTTGTGACATCCTTACTTGATGAAGTGACCAAGAAGAGATTTGAGGGCCACTTCTATCCATTGTTAGGGATTGACATCTCCAGATTGTGTGCTCCATTGGAGAACAGTAACTCATCTTCTGGTAGTTTCCACCATGGCCTTATATTAACTTACACACCCCAGTTCCCACTGATTAGGGACATTGTTTTCAAGAATTGGTTTAATTTGTCAGGGGACCCAAATTTGAGAGAGAGAATTGGGGATGCCCTAGTGGTTGTGTATAGAAAGGACATTTGTGTTAAAAACATCTTAGAGAGGAAAAAAGGTGGCAATATCTTAGGAGAACAAGGGAGAATGTCTAAATGTAGACAGTGTACCCACTGCAAATATATCTTGGAAGGTGATAGCATATTCCTTAAAGGTTATGGATGGGTGAAACTACTTCATAAGTACAATTGTAGTAGTAAGAATGTCATATTTGCCGGTATTTGTCAGACGTGTGCCTGTTTTTATATAGGCAAAACCAAGAATGCCTTTCAAACACGTATTTACCAGCATTTATATGACATTAGGAAAGTGAATTTAAAAAATTCACTGGCTAAACATGTTAGTACCTACCCAGGTCACAATTTCAAATTCACAGTTCTTGAACAACTTACGGTGGATGAGGGAGGAGGCCCTATAGAATATTTACTTGAATATAAAGAACTGTTATGGCAATTGAGGGTTAATGCCAGCAGTAATCCAGGACTGAATGACATGGTGTCATTGACTAGTTTTTTGAAACTAAAAGCAAACTTTTTCATGTAATTTGTCAACTTTTATTATTATATTATTACAACATTATTATTTTTTATTTTATTTTACATTTGTTGACCGGGCTAGTCTAGCTGGATATATGTCCATTTTCAGTAGAGGCCCGGGGAGATAAGCTCCAAAGTTCAATTACAGTACATATCTACAGAAGTACATACATGAGATCGACTACATTAATAATAACTAAAGCAGTATTAGCTAAAAAGTGGTTACAGGTATATAGAGTATATAACACAAAATATTGACTAAACATAATACAATTTATCCTGAGGCTGCATTTTAACTGTTCAGAAAGATTGATAGTAAAACACATAATATAATTGTAGATATAAGAAGGGGAAAAAAGGAAAGTAAGACTGGAATATAAGTCGAGTAAGAAAATTCTAATCGTGAAGACTGGAACTTTTATGAGAGTATACTAATAGGTAAGGCTAGGTAGTAGAGGTAGAATGGTAGTTGAATTCTGATGAGATTGTTACTGAGCTGAGACAGTGAGGTAGAAACAGGTAGCTAGAGCATATAAGGTGGGGTTGAAACAAGTAGTGAGAGCATGTAGGTTAGTCAGGTTTAGTACAGGGGCACATCCAATGTGTTTTAAGGAAGAGCTTAAGTTTATTTTTGAACAAGGAAATAGAGGGAAGTGTTGAAAGTTCAATGGGGAGTAAGTTCCAGATTTTCCCAACAGTGTTAGTGAAGAGAGAGTCTCCAGCTCTATTGTTTGATTTGATAATATTTATGAGGATTTTTTGTGAAGATCTTAGGGATTTCAGGTTATTGTAGGGATGAATAAGATTAGATAGTATGGGTGTCTTAGCAGGTTGATAAAGAATTTTATGGGCAATGGTCAGTTGATTATATTTTAGCTGTTGCTGTAATTCAAGCGACCCTAGGTATTTTAGATTAATACAGTGGTGTGTTTTAAAAGGGTTACCAGTGGCAAATCTGGCTATGTTGTTGTAGGAGTTTTCTAGTTTTTTAAGGTTATTTTTTGACAGGTTAGTGAAAATGGGAGAGGCATAGAGTAGGGTAGAGATTAGATGGGTGGGCTATAGTTATTCTAGTTGCAGGAGTGAGGAAGGGTTTGATCCTATATAGAGAGCCTATTTTTCTGTTAGTTGTTTTCAAGATATTATTAATATGAGTGTCAAAGTTAAGGTTGTTGTCTATGGTGATACCTAGCAGTTTGGTAGTAAGATCCTGGGATATAACAGTGCTATTATTGGAAGCTATAGTGAAGTCAATTGGTGGAGATTTATTGGTAGGTGTAAAAAGTAGAAGTTTAGTTTTTTTGGGATTTAGTATGAGACAGCGTTTTGTAAACCATAGTTCTACTGAGCTAAATAAGTTCTGTTTAAGGAAGTGAAGTTCAGATTCAGATGTGGCTGAGCATATAAGTGTAGAATCATCTGCGTATTGTATGCATGTAGCTTGGGGAACTGCTTCGTGAAGGTCATTGATGAATAAGGAAAATAGGAGTGGGCCTAGTATGGACCCTTGAGGGGCACCAATATTAACGGGTAGTTGGGTAGAAAGAGTGGTATTCCAGAGCACAGCTTGATGTCTGTTATTTAAGTAGGATAGGAACCATTTTATAACTAGTGCATCAAGTGACATAGATTTCAGAATGTTTATGAGTATATTGTGATTTACCATGTCAAAAGCTTTGGACAGGTCAATGAAAAGTGCAGAGGAGAGCATGTTAAGGTTGCGGTTTTTGTTGATGGTGTCCATGAAGGAGAGGAGGGCAGTAGTAGTGCTGTGGGAAGGTCTGAAGCCATGTTGGGAGTTGGAGAGCAGGTTATTATGGAGAAGGTGGTCTAATAATTGCCTATGGATGCACTTTTCCATAACCTTTGATAAAGGGGAGAGTAGGGCTATGGGACGATAGTTGGAAAGGTCAGTGGAGTCTCCCCCTTTATGAAGGGGAATAATATGTGAGACTTTCCAAAGATTGGGGACGTATCCTTCAGTAATGCTTCTATTGATGAGAATGGAGAGGCAATAGATTTGGCTGCTAACTGTAAGTATTCTGCAGGTAGTTGGTCAGTAGAGGGAGTGCAAGGTTTAAGTTTTTGTAAAAGGGTGAGAATGAAAGCTGTAGGGACAGGTTGGAAGTGAAATGGAGGAGGTGGGTTGGATTCAGTCTTAGATGAGGTTGAATTTTGTGGAGAGAGTTGACTGGCTAGAGTTTGAATAGTTTTGGTGAAAAAGGTATTAAAGGTATTGGCAGTTTGTTTGGGGTTGTTGTGGTCAGAGCCTTGTGGGTTTGGTGTAATAGATTGACCGGGGTGTAATAGTTCATTAATGCTTGCCCAGAATTTTTGTGGTTTATTATGGTGGGATTGCTGCGAATGTAGGTAGTAGTTTTGTTTATCAGACATTATGGCTTTTTTGTTTCATTTCTCAATTGTTTAAAGCTTTGGAGGTCAATGGGGTTCTTAGTTAAGCGTGATCTGTGCCAGTATTTATTTCTGAGATGGAGTTTTTGCTTAGTTTCCTTTGAAAGCCATGGAGCAGGTTTGGTTTTTATCCTAATAGAGCGGGTAGGAGCGTGTTGGTTAAGGATGGCTAGGAAATTAGCATTGAAGTAGTCGACAGCTTCATCAAGGGAAAGTTGTTTTAATGGGGACCAATTACAAGCATTAAGTTCAGTTAAGAATAAATCGAGATTGAAGTTTTTCTTGGTTCTAATTGTTCTAAATATGGGTTTGGAATGTGGGTTGGTTTTAAGCCTAATAGCAGAGGTTGGAAAGTGGTCACTTATATTATCTGGGAGGGTTCCAGAATTGTAGGTCTGGGGTTGATTATTGATTAGTATCCAGTCTAAGGTACTTTCTTTCTTATTGGTTTTGTTAATTCTAGTGGGTGAGGTGATTATTTGTGTAAACCCATAGAGATTAATATGGGTAGTGGGGTAGTTATTGTTGCAACATTTCCAATCAATGTTGAAATCACCAAGAATGATGGTCTCTTGGGGGAGGTTTTGAGATAACCAACAGAGTATGTTTTCAATAGTAGTAATGTTATTGCCTGGAGGAACATAGATGCAGATAATATAGATAGATTTAACAGAGTTTAGCTGAAGCTTGGTAATAAGTATTTCAGCGTTAGAGACATGGGGAGGATTTTGGTGGAAGGTTGTAATTTGAAAATCAGATTTAAATAAAACTGCTACTCCACCACCTTTCTTGGTTGCACGGTCGAGACGTAAGATGTTGTAACCAGGTGGGGTAACTTCATTGTCTGTAGTTGTGGGTTTTAACCAAGTTTCTGTTAGACACAAAATATCAAAGGAGTAGAGTTCCAGGAGAGCCTGGAGTTGTGTAATTTTGTTATTGATACTACGTATGTTGAGGTGAGCTATTAGTAGTGAGTTGGGTGTTTTTTTTAGTATATGGATGGTAGAGGAGTTTGGGGTAATGAATTGAGTAGTGGTGGAGGTGTTTGGTCCGGGGTTTGGGTGAATGTCTCCATCCTTTAGGGGGAGGAATAGTGTTAAATATGTAGTCTGAGTATATTTACTGAGAAGGAAAGGATGTCTTCTTGTATTTGGGAGGTAATATCTAATGTGGTTTGTCCTATGATATTTGGGTGGTAGATAGCTGGGAGTGAAAGTTATATTGAAATGTTCAATATGAGAGGGTAGAGAAGAAGTGGTCAATTGTTTGGTGGGGTACAGGATGTGTGACTGTGTTAGATGCTCATAGGAGGTTAGCAGGTATGCTAGAGTTAGAGTAGGCAGAAGTGTGAGTATGAGTAAGCTTTGTAAGAGGAGTATGTTAGAAGGTTTAGTTATTGCCATAGTAGTTATAAAAGTATTACTAAACAGTAGATGTGAAGTAGTTGTTGTATGGAAAAGGTATAATGGTGGGAGGGATAGGAAGAGGTGGAGAAAAGTGTGGGAGAAATAGAGGAGAGTGGATAATGGGGATGAGATAGTTATTGGTGGAAAGGTGAGGGTGTGTGGTCTGATAGGTATAAGAGTAGGACCCCTGGGGGTGGGTGGGATTAGAATATTTTATCATTTCATACAATTTATGTTAATATCTTAGGCTTGAAGTTTTTAACATTATTAGATATCATAAGCAGTGCAACATGACTTTTAGTTTTTTATGTAAGAAAAAGGGAGTCTGTATCTTTAAATGTAAGTGATGCTCAACACACATCTCTTAATGATGTCTTTGTAATGAGTATTTAAGGAGCTGAGGGGTGATACTCTGTTTTTTCTGAAGAAGTCAACTGTAATTTGTGATGAAAGCACTCAACATTAAATTTTATCCTTGTTCCTGTGGTGTCAGCTCACTTTGTGGTTTCTCAGCCACATTGTTTGTTATATGATTTTTCTAGTTCACGCTTACAGTTACAAGGCCACTTTTCTACCTAAAATCTGAAGCATTGTACATGTACTTTCTCATGCTTCCTGCATATTCCTTGCATTCAAATATATGTCTACATTTCTGTATGTGTTGTCTTTGCCTGTATGA